>NW_026946425.1:0-194705 GCF_033847375.1 Trichoderma aggressivum f. europaeum | reverse complement strand
AAGGAAAATAAATTACTTAAGAATTAAAATTAAAATAATTATTATTAAATTTTTATTTAATTATTATTAATTAAGTAATAATATTTTATTAATTTTTTTATTTAATAATAACTTAATTACTTTCCTAAGTATAAAAAATAAATTACTTAAAAAAATTAATTATAAAAAAACCTTTATATATAATTATTTTATTAACTTTTTTAATAATTTTCTTAATCCCTTTACTTAACTTAAGATTTTTAATATTCTTTAATTATTTACTTAGCTATTTTATTATATATTCTAAGTTAAAATTAAATTATAATTATTATAATATATAATTTTATTAAGTAGTTTTTTAATTTTAAAAGTATTATATATATAATTTATTTTTAGATAAAATTATTACTACCTTTTATAATTTAATAAAATAATTATATTTAATTTAATTAAGCTATTAAATTATAAATTATAAACTTAAAGTTAATTATATTATACTTAAACTTTATTATTTAAGCCTTTATATATATATATATATATTAGTAAGGCACATGAATAGTGTAAGAAGCTTGATTCCTCTCTAACTAACTAACTGTAGTAAAGTAACTAGAAGGCAGACTATGCAGCACACTATGCCGCACGGACTTACACACCATATACAGACCGTATATAATCCGTCTATCTATCTAGCCCCAACAACTACCCCCTTTTTTAAAAATAAAATCATCCCAATCATCTACCTAAATAATCATAAGGAAAATAATAATAAGGAAAGTAAAAGCAATATATTAAGAAAATCATTTATTTATCCTACCTAAATAAACCCAGATAATAATAAAAAAAGTAAACATAATATAGTAAAGAAATTATCTATATATCCTAAACAAAAATAAAATACCCATCGCCTATATAAACAAACTAAAAAGTAAATAATAAATATTATTAATTAGCAAACAACTATCTTTCATCTAGCTAAACAGCGCTACAGAGACCTAAGCAATAAATAACTAAATACCCAATAGTAAACCTCTCTTAAGTAAATACTATTTCCACGTTAGTTACCCCCTCTATTATTTTTTTATTCTTTCTTAACCTTATTAGCCTACTCTCCCACATCTTCTTCAGCATTATTTATTTTTTATTATTTTCTTTTTAGCTTTATAAATCCTTCCTATTTAAAAATCTTAATAAACATTCTAGCCTAGTTATCCAGGGCCTAACTAATAGCATTATCTATATATATTTTAATATCCTTAAAGCTATCTTCCACAGTTACTGTCAATTACTTAACGTTTTTTATTACCTTTGCGTTCGCCTATTACTATATATTTATTTCTTATTCCCAGAAGCTATATTAAATAATTTAAATTATCTACTTAATTTTATAACTTACTAATCTATTAATTTTAAAGCGCTTATTAACTATATTATACTAATTATCTAATATATTATCTACCGCAGTTCTTTTATTAGCCTATTTAGCTAATTTTTATATTTCCTCCTAGATTACCTATTAAACAGTCTATTTATTTACTAAACTTTCCTTAATCTACTACAGGATTTCATTATATTTTTTTATACCAGCAAAAATTAACAGCTTTATTTTAAGTTTAGCAAAAAGTATAGTAATTTTCTCCTTTATTAATAATTCCATTAGTTATTTATTTAACTCCTCTATCTAATTCTTCCCTATAACTATCTTAATAAGTTCGCCTACCTTAAGAATAACTATCTCTTTATTTAGTAACCGTTAAATAACTTATATAATTAAAGAGTCTAGGAAGAGCTTCTTTAGCTTTACCCATAGTTAATTAAGCTATATAATAATATATATAGTTAGCAGGGTATTTCTTATCTTTATTAGGCTAAATATCTCTATAAACTAAACTTCTTTATTTATTAATTTATTTCTAGTTAATATAAGTAATACCTTATTGCCTATAAGGTTTACTCCTTTATATAGTTAGTCAGTTTTAATAATATATAACTAGCCCTACTACCAAATTTCTACTACTACAGCTATATATTTAAACACTTTATAACTATATATTAGCGCTATAATATCTTTAATACTATTAGTATTAAAGTTTTATAGCTTTATAATAGCTACTGCAGCTACTATAATTTAGGCTAGTAGAAAATAATACACCTTAAAGTATATTATTTATACACTAGCCTTTTTTAGCTTTACTAAGAAATCCTAATATCCGCCCTATTTAGACTACTTCTTTACATAAATAGCTTTTATACTAATATACTTATTAATATATACCTTAAAGTAAGCCGCGTATTTATTAATATTAACGTTAATAAGTCAGAATAAGTCCTTTACTAATGCCTTATAAAATTCCTACTCCTTAGGCATTTATAAGGTTAAAAAATTAATTATATTTTTACTAATATAGCCTTTTTAAAGTCTTTTATAACTATCCTAGATTTTATTATTTTTTCTAAGCTATAGGTATTTAACTAAAGGCAATATATAGATCATAGGGTTTTTTATTAGCGGTGCCATCATATATTTATACCCCTAACGTTTCTTATTTTAAAAATAAATACGTTTTTTATAATAACCTTACTTCCTATAATAATATGCTTTTAAAATAAACTTCCTTATGTATTTTTAAAGATAAATATATTTTTAAAAATAAATATACTTTTAATAATAAATATATTTTTAATCTTAAAGGTAAACACACCTTTAAAAATAAATATACTTTTAATAATAAATATACTTTTAATAATAAACATACTTTTAATAATAAACATACTTTTTAATAAAGAAAAAATACATAACTGCCTTTATAACCTAAGTTATTAACAGACAGGTTACTAGCACCCTAGTTAAGAAACCAAAGGTTAATAAACTTAAAAAAAACAGAGTTTATAAGGAAAAGAAAAAAAAATAAATTAATAAAAAAAAAAAAAAAAAAAAACTAGCTAATTATTAAAACACATTTACTTATACAGCTAGTAATTTCTTAGCCTTACGTTATCGCAGTATTAGCAGCTATTATTACCTTACCAGCCATCCAGCTAAAATACTAATTTAAATATTTATCTACAGGATTATTATAACCTTTACTATTTCCTTATATAAATTCTTTATTCTCTTAATTAGGGTCTTACTCTTAAATTCTCTTACTATCTCCTTAATTATCTAAATTAACTCTTAATGCTTAACCTATTTATTATTTTCTAAGCCACAGCCTTTCTAACGGATAAGATATTCCGTCTATAGATAATACCCTTTATTATTAACGTATCTTTTAACCAGTTTATCCACAACCTATTAGTCCTTACCGTTAATATACACCTTTTCTAGCAGTTCCCTTTAATAGTTAAACAGGTCAGGTATTTAGACTACTAGCGTTAGTTAAGTAATTAAGATCATATTATATATCTTCCATCAGGCTAGCAGCTTTAATTAATATACTAAAAGGCCTATCTTTTCAATCACTTTAAAAAGTCTAGCTCTCTACTATAACTATTTATATAGTAGTTTACCCAGCAGGCTATAGCCCTAATAAAATTTTAAAAATACTTAATCTCTAACCGCAAACTCCAGTAGCTAGTATATTTAATTATACCTATATTTAGCTATTATTACTACCCTTTTTAATAAATACTTCGCCTCCTCCTAGTAAAGCTAGCGTAATATATCTAACACATCCTTATCTAGTAATACATCTACCTTTAGTATATCTAACAATCCCAACAGCTTAAAACCTATTATTAATTTATTTAAGCTATGCCCTATTAGCAAACTAACTATATTATTTAGGCTAAATTATAATACTAGTAGTATTTCTATTTATAAAATATCTAATATTATAGTATAATATCTTAGTACTATCTCTACTATTTAGTTTTTTCTCTTTAATATACTATCTATTTATAAATAATAACTTATACTTACTACTAGCTTTATTCCTAGAGCTTTAAATAGTCCCTTCCAAAAGTCTAACGTAAACTTAGGATCTTTATTACTAATAATTACTTTTGGGATACCCTAGTCTATTAATAAAACTATTTACAGAAATACTATAGCCTATTATTAAGCTATATAATATATTAAACCAGGTATTAGTAATAACTTTCACAACTACTTATAAATTATTATAAATAACACATCCAGCAGATATATATAATCTAGCAGTCTTTAGAATAACCTTAGGGCTTTATTTAATAACCCCACTATAAAGTCTATAGCTATAGTATAAAATAGCTATACTTCTATCTAAATTAGTTAAAGCTCTCCTAATTACTAAAATCTATTTATATAGTTTACTATATATATTAGGCAGTATACTATATATTACTAAACTTTATAAAATATTCTAAAAATACTTAAGCCTTATAGTATATTTAATATTTTCTATAGCTTAGTATAAAATTAATTATTATATATTATTTATAATACCTTTTTAATATATTTTTCTAAGATATATAGCTATTCCTAATTATTAATATTTTAATAATATATTAAATTATTCTTTTTAATAAATAATATCTAGATTAGCTTATTAAACTATCTTATATATATTATTTCCAGCCTTTTTATATTTACAGCTAAAATAAACCTAATTTTCTTAAAATATTTATCTTCTATATATTCTTAAATAAATTTTACTCTTAAGCCCTAGTTTATATAGATAATTATCTCTATATAATACCTATCCGTTAACTAAATATTATCTAACTTACTTTTATCTAGCTATTCCTTAGTATTTTTTAATCCTAACACTAGTAATCTTAACAGTATATTAAACATAAGATTTATCTTTCCTAAGATATAGTATATATCTAATTAAAATTAGCTAAGATATATAAATACCGCTATAAACTAATAATTAGCCTTTACTAAGTCTATTATTAATATTATTATATAATTAACTATCCCCTTTGTTACTAAGTAATTAATTAATACCTTTACTAGCTAGGAATATAACTAAACTAATATCCACAGTTTACAGCAAAACTAGACTAAATATATAACTTTAAGCTTTATTAGTTTATATCTTATCTCCGCCTTAAACAACAATTAGCTAAGGAATATAACTAATTAAATCTTTATTTATAATATATTTAGTATATTACACTTATTGCCATCTATATAAAAAATAAACAAGCCTATACCCCATCTACTAATATCTAACTTAAAATACATCAGTCTATTAGGGTTATAGTAATACAGCCTTATTCTATTTATTAGCTATTACTGCAGTATATTAAACACATTAACCTCTTCTACTATCGGAATAAACTCTATTTTCTATAACTTTAAGTAATAGGTTTTTTTATTTATTTTCTTAATTTTCACACTATTTTTCCATAAATCTACCAATAGCCGCGTTTTTTATTATTTTAATAATTTAGCTTTTTACTAAAATTAATAAATAAATTACCTTAAGAATATTACTATCCTTAAATATACCTTTAAATCTGCAAAATTTATTAATTATTTTATTTTAGCTATAGCCTTTATTTATTCTTTTATTATAAATATACTTAATATATTTACCCTAAATCCTAATAATTAAATTAATAAGTATACGCAGAAAGTCTTAGCCAGAGATATTACTAATTACAGCTGTTTAAATAAACTAAAAATTATTTCTAAGTATAAGTAGTATTCCTTAAAAGTATTACTAAATATTATAATATTATTAATATATACCTTAATAAACTAACGGAAAGGGTATAGTTTTTAGTTTATAAAGTATTAGGTAAATAGTAGTGAATTTTTATATCTTATTATAACTATATAAAATATCTCTAAACCCCTTAGACTAATTAATACTATTTAGTTTTTATAATTTATATATATTAGTAATTAATAAAAAAAGGCTAATATATTTAATATAGTAATATACTTCTTACCTCTTAAGAAAGTAATAATATCTTTCTACAAAGGGATTAAGTATATATTAAAGACTATAATCTTATTTAGTAATTTAAAATTAACTACTATATATCCTTTCCTTTTCCTATTTACTATTTACTAAACTATAAAAACTAAATAGCCTAACAGTATTAGCTATTTTATCTAACTAACTTTGCCCTATATATATAATTAATTTATTATATTATCCACAAACTTCTAATCCTTAATTCCAAGCGGGTATAAGTATATTAATATCTTCTGATTTTACTAATTTTCTACTAAATTAATCTTTATTTTTTCTTCTTCTAATAATAAAATTATCCCTTAATTACGCTATATATTATATTATTTAATAATTTATTAAATTACTTCCGCTTCCTCTGGATATTTATTATATACTTACACTCTATTTAGTAATACTTTTTCCCTAATATCTATAGGCTTCTTTATTATACCTTATTTATCTAAGGGTATAACACTAATTAAGCTAATATCCTGCTAAATTGCTTTTAATTTATCCAGAGATATCTTAAGCAGCACTGCTATTATTTTATTATTAACTATATTACTAATTATTTATTCCAGCTAACAGTCCAACATTACCTATACCTATTCCACTATTATTATTAAATAAGTATCTATATTACAGTCAGCTAAATAACCTATTTTCTACTTTTATTATAAAGTAATTAATTCCTTTATTAAATTTACTATTATTACCTAACTAATATATTTATTTACTCTAGGGGTATCTAAGGTATATATATAGTTTATTATACCTAAGATTTCCGTAGTAAAGTAATATATTCTTATATTATTATATAAATTAAACCTTTCCAGCTATATATACTACACTAGTACCCTCTTAGATATCCCTAGTTAAATAACTATAGTTTTTGCTACTATTACTTATTAATTAACTTATATATTCTTCTATATAATTTACATTAGAATCCTGGCATTATACGCTAATTTAACTATTATACACTAGTTAGCTACTATTAAGTTAATACTATATTAATATATAAAGTTTATTTTAAGTAGTATATTTAGTTTAAGGTCCTTCTTAAGCTATACTTCCGCTTAAAAATACAATTTCACTAATATACTATCTTTCATCACAGCTATATAGAAATTAAAGCTAACTTTTTAAGTTATTTTCACTAGACTATTTACGCCATATATAATATTAGGTTATTCTACTATAAAGTAAGTTATATTTTTTAAGTATTTACATAGCTATTTTTTATTAACTATAATATTTAAGCAATAAGAATCTAGCCCTTTAATTATCTTTAATTTATTAATTATAAATTATAAATTAATCTTTATATATATATATTTTATTAGGCCTAGTATTCCCAGCCTTACTTATACCTTAATAACCTATCCTAGTTAAAAAATAAAACCGCTAGTTAGCTAATTAACTATCTCCCGTTAATACCTATATATATTTAAGACTATATATCTTATTAATATAAATCGTAAGTTAAATTCCCTACTGCATTTATAATAAATATAATTCGCTTATTTAGCAACTTATTTCAGACTCTACTATTTATTATATTTAAATAACAAAATTACTCCAGCCTTTACGCCCTTTTAGATATTTAGCTACTTACAGGGTTTATTAATGTAATAAGTAGTAGTCTTATTATTCTCTATATACTCTTTATTATTAATCTACTTAAATTCCTTTATTATATAATAGCCTTATGCCTCTAAACTACTCTCTACTTTCTTAAACTCCGGGTTATTAATATTTACGTATATATTATCTATATATTTAATAATATTAGTATTACTAATATATCTAAACTATTAGTAATATCACTAGTGTTTATCTAAATAACAATCTTTATTCTAACTTCTATTCTAAAATCTTCTGTCTCTCTAAACACAGCCTCTTATATTATAAATTCCCCGTAGATAATACTAATTCCAGTCGCAGTTTATAGCTATTTAAATATCTTAGCCTAATTTACTACAGAAGTATAGCTATTATTTATCCCAGCCTTATCTATTTTAAAAATATACCTACTAATTATCTTAACCCCTATTATATATCTAGTTGCCTTACTTTATACAGAAGTTTTATAAATAACTATTACTATAATAGCTTTCTATCTCCTAGTCTTTTATTATAAAAAATACCGCCAGAAGGGCTAAAGGTCTATCCTATCTAAGCACCTGCGTACTTTATAGTACTTAACTAAATATTACTCCTGCTATACTAGCTTAGCATACTTATTACTTCTTCCTTAAGTATTCTAAATATTTATTTTTTATTATAAATAAATAAGGCTTAAATAGCAATTCCCTCAGAGCTAGACTAATATATAAATATAGCTAAATAAGCTATTAAGAGTTTATTATAAAACCCACTGCTTAAGTAATATAAAAAAACTTTATAGCCTATACCTAAATATTAACGCCGCTGTAGTAGTCTTTGTTTATATATTTCTATTTTTCTAACGCAATAACTATATTAACCTAATCTAGGCAAAATTAACAGTAAAACACCTCCGTCTATATATTAATTAACATCTTAATAATTTCTTTCTTTTATAAAAGTAGTAGTAAACCTTACTAATATAATATATTTCCCTACAGTAGCTATAGCAAATTAGTATAAATATACTACATTCTCTTATTTATTAACGCATTATCCTTAATACTTTTAGTAAACTAATTAACGTTATTCTAAATAACTGCGTTACTACTAATAATACTATCTATAGTATTAGGGTTAAAATAACTAATATATATTAACTTTTAAAAATCTTTAATTCCTTTACTCCTTTAGCCCGCTAGCTAAACTATTATAGTAGCTATCTTAGCTATTTTTATAAAGTACCTAAATAAGCAGCTAAATTACTTATTAGATAGGGTAATTAATAAGGTACTTAGTAGCACTTTAGTTATCTTATTAAGTATATTAAATTCTTTTTCTAAACTAGAACCTATTAATAGCATTAGTGTACGTAATTTATCCTCTAGTAATAATAAATAATTAAATATATTTATCTTAACTAGGAACTTTATACATATATCTAGTATATAACGCATTAAGGTTTATAATTAATAAGTAAAGTTAACCTAAATATTAATAAAGTAGTAAATATATACTTATATTCTTAAGGGTAGGGGACTAAGTAGTACTTACTTAATAAGCTATTAATAACTTCTCTTTACTAATACTATAACTACCCTTTTAACTATTAGCGGGGTAAATAATATATATTTAAAATAAATAAAATAAGCAGCAGGCAGTAGTATCCTTGCAGTTTATTTTTAAGCAGGCATTAATAATATAAATAGCATTACTCTTTATCTATTACCTTCCTTAAACCCTTAGGGACGCATATCTACGTATAATATATCTATTTATAAAATCTCTTAGGGATTTAAATTTATAAATACATATATTACATCTATTTATAAAATCTCTTAAGGATTTAAATTTATAAATAGGGGATTTAAATTCATAGGTATCTTATTATTAAGGTATAAATAAGTAATATTATATTTAAGGGTCTATTTAAAGGATTATTTAAAGAATAACAGTCCTTCTAACTAATACTAACATCGCTAATACTTAATAAATTTAATAAATTACTACTAAGATCCCTGTCCGTTAACTTATTAAAAAGAGTATATCTAAAAGGAGGTTAATAGGTTAGAAGATTCCGCAATTTATAAAATAATAGCATAATCTTACCTTATTAATACCTTAATATACTAATATTAAGTCTCCGTAAATAATACTATTTATTTTATTATCTACCGCAGCTAATCTAATAGTATAAACCTAAGGGTTAAATAAAGGAAAAATAAATAAATAAACCTTAGTATTACTTAATAAATAATAATAAATTATTCAGTAGTAAGTAAATAAAAAAAATTAAAAATAGCAATAGTTATAGAGCATACGTGTAATTACTATTAGTTAGTAGGGTATATAAATAATATAAAAAGCTTGATTTCTCTTTAACTAACTAACTATAGTAAAATAACTAGAAGGCAGACTGTGCGGCACACCGTGCCGCACGGACCTACACACTGTGTACAAACTGTGTATAATCCGTCTATCTATCTAGCCCCAACATATATAAAGGTTATATTTATTATTAAAAAGTTTAATAAAGCTATAACAGCTAAGTTAAAGGAAGGCTATGCCCTAGCCTTTAGTTTAAAATCCAGAATTAATCTATAGCTTAACTTAATTAACTATAGCTAACTAAGTTAAACCTTAAAGATTTAGGCTATAAAGTATAACTAATTAAGGTTTAAAACTAAACTTAAAATATATAAAAAGGCCTAAATAATAAGGTTTAAGTATAATATAACTAATTTTAAGCCTATAACTTATAGTTTAATAACTTAACTAAACTAAATAGGATTATTCTATTAGGTTATAAAAGGCAGTGATAATCCTACTTAAAAATAAATTATATATATAATACTTTTAAAAAACTACTTAATAAAATAATATACTACAAAAGTAATAAACCCTTATAATAACTACTATAAGATAAATTAATAGCTAACTAAAGTCTACTATAAATAGCTATAATAGCTAAAAGTAATAAAAAACTAATAGTAACTATTACTAAGATAATAGCTATTATTACAAAAACTTATAATCTTAATATTATTAGCGCTATAAAGAAAGTCTACTAGAGCCTAAAGAATAAATAAGGCAGAAGAGGGTAACCTAAACTAACTATAAAAGAGAAAATATAAATTAACTAGGCTAGCTAATAGCTGCTAAATAAAGGTTTAATAATAATTATTCTAATCTTAGCTCTTAGGCAGTTTATTCTTTATACCTAGGAGATATATATATATATATATATATATATATAAGTTTAGTTTTAAACTTTAATTAATTATACTTTATAACTTAAATTTTTAAAATTTAACTTAGTTAATTATAATTAATTAAGTTAAGTTATAAATTAATTTTAAATTTTAAACTAAAGGCTAAGGTATAATTTTTCTTTAACTTAGTTATTATAGTTTTATTAAACCTTTTAATAATAAATATACTTTTTATATTATACTTAAACTTTATTATTTAAGCTTTTTTATATATTTTAAGTTTAGTTTTAAACTTTAATTAATAATTATACTTTATAACTTAAATTTTTAAAGTTTAACTTAATTAATTATAATTAATTAAGTTAAGTTATAAATTAATTTTAGATTTTAAACTAAAAGCTAAAATATATATTTTTTTAATTTAACTATTATAACTTTACTAAACCTTTTAATAATAAATATAATCTCTTTTATAATTTAATTAATTTATATTTTTCTTTATAATTAATTTAAGTTATTTTTTTTAAATTTTTTTTTAAATTTTAATAAATTTTTTTTTATAATATTAATAATATTAAAATTATAAATTTTTATAATAATAATTATAAATTTTTATAATAATAATTATTATTTTAATAATAATAATTATTAATTTTTTATTATTTTTAATTATTATAATTATTTATATATTAAATTTTAATTAATTATTAATTTATTTTATAATAATTATTATAAAAATTTATTACTTTTATAATATATTATTTTATTAAATAATTTTTTTAATTTTAAAAATATTATATATATAATTTATTTTTAAAAATTATTATTATTTTCTATAATTTAATAAAATTATTAATTTATTTAATTTATTTAATTTAATTAAGTTATTAAATTATAAATTATAAATTAATTATATTATATTTAAACTTTATTTTTTAAGCCTTTTTATATATTTTAAATTTAATTTTAAACCTTAATTAATAATTATATTTTATAGCCTAAATTTTTAAAATTTAACTTAATTAATTATAATTAATTAAGTTAAGCTATAAATTAATTCTAAATTTTAAACTAAAGGCTAGGGCATAGCCTTCCTCTGACATAGCTGTTGCAGCTTTACTAAAACTCTTGATAATAAATCTCCACCTCCATAATAATAACCAAGTAGTCTCCGTAATATTCACGAAATCTTAGAACGTCTATCTCTTCCAGCTTAGTAAGGGCCTGGCGATATCTTGTCTCTATAGAGAGACGTTTTGACACGCCTCGGCAACCCGACGTCTTATTTCGCACGCGAGCTGAGCCCTAGTTCCATGGTCATCTTTTAAGGAGCCCTCGTTCCAATTGTCCAGCATGTCTTGAACCTTTCTTAATGTCGCGGGGCTGACTGCCTGAGGTGTCTCATTGCTAATAGCTATTATCTCCCGAAGGTTGGCCTGCTCGTCGTCCATCTCCACTTGTCGTTGATCGCTGGCTCGCAGTGTAGATAATTGGCTGAAAGTGTTTGGTACTATATATAACGAATGAGAAGTACCTATGGACAGGAGAGCATGGAGTACATTCTGCTTGGTTGTTTCTTCCTCTTTGGAGTAGTGCCAAGGGACTATATTTACTATCTAAACTTAATCTAATCTAATCTCTTATTCTGTATTCTATACACATTTGTAATTCCTCTGACCATATGAATTTTTCAAAGTATTTACTAGCAACCTGGAGAATAGTTGCTCGGATAGGGCCTATATCCGAGCGGCAAATGTGTGGCGCTGATGATAGTCCTGCAAGATCTTTAATGATTCTCTAATGGATAGTGATTGGTTGACCGTTGATGTCGAATGGGGACCAAAGGTTATATACCGCGTACGAGTGCCTCCCCTCTGAACATATGCGTATTGAATCATAGATATCCAGTGGCTCAGTTTCTGTCCGCGCGGCCAATACCTGAATTAATCGAACGAGGGGCGCCTGTGAAGCCCAAGGGTACTTGGGGAACTCCGTGGTCGTCACCGGGCCGTGCTCGTTCACGAGGCGATCGTGAATGGCTGTCCACTCCTTGTTTTCAAAGAAGGTGAGTGCCTCCTTTTCAGCTTCGCCGGACCCTAAAGGCCCCGCATGAGTCGGGGTGATTCGAATAGGAGAACCTTTCGCTTGATTGTATAGGTCGTTCTTATATGAAGGCATGTAGTCGCTATAACGCAGCTGGAAAACCATGATCTTAAGGTCCTCTAAACGGACAAAAGCAGATGAATATTTCGCTTCATCTGTGAGCCGCTCATTCATTTCGATAAGACGTTCGTTAATCTCACCTGCCCATCGAAAGGCAAGACTAGGGTCAACGATAGGTGGGACAGCCTCCCACCGACCCAGGAGAGCATTGGCTCTGGACTCAGTGGAAGCACTGATAGCTGCGGGTGTCTTCTCCCTCATGCTAATTATTTCTAGGAGACGGCCTTTTGCTGCTTCAAACTGTGCAACCATTTGAGCATGTGTGGTTGAAACATGTGGTGATGGAAGAATTGGTTCTTGGGGTTCCATATTGAGAAAAGGGGTGGCTGAAATGTATAATTGAAAGCCGACAATGGTATTATACTAGAGTATGAGGGTGTCTTTTGAGACGATATAAGACTTGGTGTTTGGAATGGGGTTTGGTAGTTGGAAAGAAGAAAACACTTGGGTAAACAAACAGCCGAGTTAAAGGGTAAACAGCGAAAGTGGTCTGTAATTTTTATTCTTGGGCCAAAAACCTATAAGATCAATTTAGAGGTATGTGGAAATCTAGTATCCGCCATATTGCAAGATGGGAGAAATAAACTTTCCAATCCCAAGCCTCATTGTCCGGGAAGCTCTCCAAGTCAGATCTATGCGTTATGTCCCTTGGTCCTTTGGATACTTGTGAAGCTTACTACAAAGTATCATTGCGATACCGCCTTTGGAATATCAACGATAAAATTGACAGAAGCAATGACTTGTGCGTAAGACTGTATAACTTTGATACATGTCCCGTCAAAACTAGCTTCTTTTGCTATCCTCTCTTCATTGGAATTGGTGTTGCGAAAGTTATAGTCTCAATTCCCAGAGAATTCAACTCTTCCGGCCCTGGCTGTAAGTTGTCTGTTCCAACCTCGACCCCCAGCAGGCTTCTGAGAATGACCAGGCATCCCGCCTTGCTTATAACTTCGTTTGATTCCTTGCATATCTCGGAAGCCACACATTCAACACAGCCCTGTTGGCAACAGCATTCCTCGACTCTTTTCAAAGCACGTTCTAGAAGATGATCAATATGATCGAATGCTTTTGTGCTGACGCCGGATCCATTGGCACCCCCTTTGGCATCGTAAAAAGTTAACCGGGCTGGTCGCTTTCTTTTTGTTTCTTTTTTGGCGAATTCTTTAAGAGCCACTTTGCACTCTGTGCGTACGTCTCCAGGTAAACTGATGACAAAGGCTGGTAGCAAACTCATGATTACATGCTCTGCCGCATGTATGGATGCCGCTGCATTGAGCTGTCTATCTTGTAGTAGCTCAAGTACTTGTCGCGGTATGTCCAGCCACATTCCCTTGCTATGCCGTATAACAGGTGGATTGTCTACCTGTACTGCGTCTATGATCCGCCCTCTTTTGTCGACCTTGAAGAATCCAAATACGTTTTGCTGGATCTTTATACTTCCATAGTACGCGTGGCAAGAGGACCTAGGTATTGTGCGAATGGCCTCGATTTCCACAGGGTCAATATCAGTAAAGTCTCGCGCCATGGTACTCCACTCAACATTGGCCCTCTCAACTTTCGCCATGCTTTTCTCAGGTAAAAATTCTCGAATAAGATACGTGTTACCCTGGTGGAGGAATATGGCCCCATCATAAATGGTAAAAGTCGCCCTCGATGCTTCTAGTTCTTCCAAGACTTCGTTCCTCCCGTTTGTGATATCGATGACAGCAAAGTGCTCGTCCTCTGCATCCCGAATGGCGACATATTTGGCTGGATGAGGACGAAAGCGGTCGTGACAGTGAAAGAAACCCAATTCGTCTTTCAACAATCGCTCTTGACAGATTCGAGGCAGGTCCTGGCCAAAAAACTGCATATCCTCATCTTGCCGAATGGGCATCTCGTAAGCCGCGCATTGGATATGCCCCTCCCGAATAAGTATATCGTCCAAGTCCACACGTAACTCACAATTTGGCTTCGAGAAAAGCTCATCAGGATTGTTCATGTAATGCTGGTCAGTTGGAAAACTGTCGCCTACTAGAATAGACAGCGAATCCTTGGTTCGCCTTCCAGCTCTTCCACTCTGCTGTCGTAAATTAGCAATGGTATAGGGGAAACCCCAAGTGAGAACGCAATCCAGTGTGCCGATATCAATGCCTAGTTCAAGTGCCGTAGTTGCCACTATACCAAGCAATTTCCCTTCGAACATTTCTGCCTCAATTCTTCGTCGGTCTCGAGCAGTATAGCCGCCCCGATAGCCCATTACCAGATTGCTGCATTCCGGACGACCAAGTTCTCGCAGCTCTTGTTTTATCGCATTGGTTAATGCCTCGCATTGTGCACGAACTCTACAAAAAGCAATGATTCGGACGCCCCTCAGCAGGAGAGCGCAGAATAGACGAGCGCATTCAAATTTGGTGTTACCACGTCCACTCGTGGGATCTCCTGGTTCTTTAAAAGGGGTATTCCAGCATAGAAATTCTTTTCTTCCAGATGGTGATCCGTCGTAGTCGATTAAACAGACATTAGACACTCCAAATATCAACTTGAAATGCTCCTCTGGATTGGCTACTGTGGCAGAGCAGGAAATGAATTGAACGTGCCGGTTTCCTACCGCTGCGCATATGCGTCGTAGCCTCCGCATTATAAAGGCAACGTGAGATCCGAGCTGCCCATTGTAATAATGCAGTTCGTCAACTTAACTTATTAGTCAGTAAATTGTTCTGCCGGCTGATCTGGAGAAAACTAACCAACGACAAATTTTAGATTCTTCAAGAATGTTCTCCATCTTTGTTCTTGAGGGAGAATTGTGAGGTGAAGCATGTCGGGATTTGTAAAAATGATTTTTGCCTCTTCTCGAATAGTATCTCTAAGATTCATGGGAGTATCTCCATCAAAGGTTTCCACCAAAACCTGATCGAGACTTGGCATGAATGCTAGTATGTCCTTGAGGCTGCGCTTTTGATCCTGGGCCAGTGCTTTGGTGGGGAATATATACAAAGCTCTTGAGTTTGTATCCCGTTCCAAAGCATGTAGGACTGGCAACTGATAGATTAATGATTTCCCAGAGCTGGTAGAAGTCGATATGACGATATTTTCCCCTTCATGTAGCCCATTCAAAGCCTCGGCTTGATGCGTGTAGAATTGGGTTATATGTTTAGCATTATAGAGGGCGTTCACCAACTCCTGAGATAACAGAAACTTGAGACCTCCATACTTGGGACTCTGTGGTTCAAATACTCTGTGGCCATCGGGTACGATTTGACCGGAATACCATTCACTCTCTTTGAGCTGAAGCAGTATTTCTGAAATACTCTGTCGTTCATGAGGAATGAGATCAGGGATGGTACTCGCTGTACGATGGATTGACCGAGACTCTTTCGGCACCAACTTGGGTAAATAATGTTCGGCTCTTTCATGGAGTGCTTTTTCCGGATCCTCGCCATTATCTGTGCATTTCTTGAGGAAGTCGTTGATAGCAATAGCAAATTTCTGGTTACGTCGTTCGATGAGCTGCATCATTTGTTTCTGGCCGTACACGGGCATTTTCAGCTTTTCTTTTCTTAGCTTTTGGGTTGGTCGCGTCGGTTCGCCTGTTTCTCTATCCAACACTTGTCGCTTCAAATCACCATCGATGAACTCTAGGTATAATACTTCACGCCCATTCATCGCGGCCTGGTCGTCGGTCCCATCACCCAGGTGTTCATTCCCAGTCAACCCGCCAACGGATTCATCGTGAGCTGGCATTTGGGACATGAAACCCTGGGAGGATTTGAAAACGTCGTCTCTCTGAGCGCCTCTAGTGTTGAGCTGTAGCATCAGCTCATTGGTGTATTCAAATTTCATGGCTTCAGGGCGGAGAGCAACCATTTGAGCGACATCCTGGATTCTTAATGTTCTTTTAATGTGCGATTCAACGGCTGGCCGAAGGGTATCAAATGTCGTTATCACATGTTTGCGCGAAGAGCAGAACGTGTAAACCAGATTCAATGCTCGATGAACTCTTTCAAGATCTTGAAGAGCCTCGGTCCAAGGTATAGGCGATGACGCAGAACTGTCTGGAGCATCTTTCTTATCCTGTTTCTTTTGACAAGTATTGCGTCTTTTATTCCTAGGCTTCTTCTCCGGAGTGTCCATTGAAAGTTCCTGATGGTCATCTTCATCCACAGTAAGATCTTCCTTACGGATACGCTTCCGTGCATCCATATTTCTCTGCTCACCCTGAGCCAAAGGCGCCATTGGGTTATCTTCCATAGCTGGAATGAAATGGGGCTTCCTAACTGAAGGGCCTCCAGCTGGCTAATTCCAAATTCATGTCATCGGAATGAAGATGGAAGAAGATAAATGTCAAAAGTTGGGGGATTTTAATGGGTATGGAGAGGGATCATCGGTTCTGACCATTCAAGGGTTAGCACTAGGAGAGGCATGCGCAGACAAGTTGGAGAAGCGATTCGCGTTAGGATATCAGACTAGAAATCACGAAACTAACGCAAAATCACGTGCCCGTCTGTTACAGAAACACAGGTCGTACATTAGGAGGTAGGAATGCGGCCTTCTTAAAGCTCAGTACAAGACCATGAACTGTACAAATTCTGAGTAAGTACATGTAAACTGGTTTGCGGACACTTGCTGATCAACAAAATTTATATATTCAGCACCTAGAATGGTATTACTAATGGAAATTTCGTCCCATGTGACAAGTCTAGAGTATCCCTGAAGTACTGTACACAGATGCCTGATCGCCGTGAAGAAAAAAAAATTAAAAAAATAATAATAATCCATTCCTGGGTCTATGCAACATTGAATCCCATGGACTATTGGCCTGCATTATGGTCGTGCTGCCATGTGTGTTATGACACAGCGCCAATGTGCAGCTCATTTCCGGGTGTTCTTTGCCTTTTCCTGAACGGCACGGGTGTGGCCATGGCTAAGCGTATCTAAATCATACACGAACACGTACTTTGCCATTTAACTGTCCGCCGTTATTCCTTTTTAGCATCAAAGTTTCATGATAGAGGGGTTTTAATTGCCTCGAAGTTCTTTCTGAATGCTGCCAACTTCCTTTAAGAAGCTCTTAGCGCTCGCAGCTGACATCTAACGCAAACAGCGATGTTAGTATTGAGTATATCGTATTTTATCCGTATGATGGGTAGATATAGGCGAAACTCACTCTCATTGTAATGCTCACTGGCTTAGCCTGCTCACCCTCAAATGCTGTGAACAATATCCCTACAGACTTAAGGGATGCCTTTTCTTGGAAATTCATTGCAGGAAGAATGGCCGTGTTGAGAATGACACGATGCGTCTGATCTTGGCGCATGAGAAGACGGACAACTTTGTGCACCTGTGCCTTGTCATCCTCTCCATCATCGCCGTCTAGGCTAGACGCATCAAAAGAGCCAAGAATGGGTGAGCCGTTCTCATCGAACTCAATACAAGCTTGGGGGACATTTATTTTCAGCATTCCAGCACCTCGCTCTTTCCAACCTGCCTCTTTGTCGTGGTAAAACATCTTTGCTCGGACTGAGAGCAAAGTTGCTTCACCTGCCTCGCCGTCATCAACTTCGACTGTGAGATCATGTTAAAGTTAGCAATCGGCGGGAAAAAAATAGTCCAAATAAAGTGGCTTCAAAAATCAAAATGGAATATAACACTATTCTCTTACCCTTGTGCAGTTTGATTCTCTTCTTCTCCTCCAGTTCCTTTTCTGGAGATGGTGCTCGTTCTTGTTCATTCGACTCAGATTTTTCATCTCGCGCAGCGTCATCCTCCTCCTCCTCCTCTGCATCACTTTCGGGGGCTCCGAAAGGCTTTGCTGGCTTTTCACTTTGCAGAGGTTTGGCCAAAGGTGACGCAAAGCTTTCTAGTCCTTTGCCTACAGAAAACGGAGAGCCGAGGCTGGCTCCACCGAAGCCCGAAGAGAGATTGGCGAAAGGCGAAGCACTATTAGTACTACCAAATGTCAATTTGGGCATGGTGACAGCTGGCGCGGGCTGTGATCCTGCAGCTCCCAACCCGGTGCCTAATGGTAGAGCCGAGGAGCCAATTGAAGAAGAAAAAATGCTGCTCTGAGATGTGCCCAAGCTCGCAAACGGGGAGGATCCAGCAGCAAGTTTGCCGAAGCCTGAGGTTGAAAATGCAGCGGATGATGTCTGTGGTAAGACACTTGTTGGAGGGACCTTTGGAGGATTTGCAGTCTCTTCCGTAGCGGGTTGCAAGTCCGCTGTTGACGAGGAATTCTGTTTGCGTATTAGATAGGACAACTACACGAAGAAGGTGTAACATCAAGTAGCATATCACATACAGACACCACTCTATTCGAGTCTTCCTCACGATGCCTCTTCTTTTCTGGCTCCAATCGAGAAGCCCGGTCTTTGTTGGACTCTGTGGAGGTGACGCTGTTGGCATCGTTCTGCTCGACGTCTATGCTTCCATCTAACTGGTCGTGTGCGCGCTTCTTCTTTGGAGACGGCACATGTTCCTTGAGTTTCTCGTCTTGGCTATCCGTTACGGCGTCGGCTGGGGTCTCAGGGCGTGCCGCTCTCTCGTCGACAGAGTCAGATGCGAGGTCGCCCACGATAGTAGGAGGATCCGATATGGAAGACTGTTTCAGCTCGCGGCGAGCGGCGCGCGTCTCTGCATCTTCGGCTGCTTCTGCGTAGACTCGCTCATTCTTTGGGCTAGCCGCCTCCTGGGAATTGTCGGCCATGGTGTTGTATTAGGTAGACTCGAAATGGTATCTGATCGCGCAGGACGATGCTGGCAGACGGAGTAGATCTGCGGCTTCGATAAGACAGCGACGGCTGCTTGCGCAGAACCGCGCGACCGAGATGGAGAACCAGATCAAATATACAGAAACGATCTGGAGTACGAGCAGCAGAGCAGTCGGGCAAAGACTCTAGATTTGCACAATCACCACTTCTAGTTTCCTGGGTCTTGCCGCTGCAGTCGCGCTGCAGCAATTTTGTGCCGTCAGTTGGAGATGGTCAACTCAGCTGGCCAAGCGCCCAATCAAAGACGTGTGCACCTGGTATCGTTGGGTTCAGCACAT
This sequence comes from Trichoderma aggressivum f. europaeum, assembly GCF_033847375.1. NCBI lineage: Eukaryota > Fungi > Ascomycota > Sordariomycetes > Hypocreales > Hypocreaceae > Trichoderma > Trichoderma aggressivum. Next base: position 174,765 of record NW_026946425.1, on the reverse strand, counting down.
GAGGAAAGGGAACCTAGGGTACTTTCGAGATACGAATCTCCACGCAGCCCGAGAAGAGATGGGCTGTGTAAAATTGACAACTGCCAGGTACTGAAAGGTACCACTACTAAACTTTGCAGAGGCGCTGGTCCCCACCTGCCCGCCGCAATAACGAAGAGGGGTAGTAATTAAAACGGCCTGCAAACCGATTTCGCACCGAGGTGCGTTGCATGGAATCAAGACTACGTGCCAATTCATAATGGTTCATCCTTACCGCACTATGTTGATAGTGTGACGATTGTTACAATGTTGAGCTGGTATATTAATAACATACAGGTGGCAGGCACCATATCTGTCTAGCTGCATTATTCAGTATGAGAGGCCATCATCACCACCAGGTAGATAGAATGGCAGCTGTTTGAGGATATTCGTCCAAGTCATATATGAGGGGTTTTAATCACGTATCAACGTAACTGAACATACGCGTCTGATTGATTTAAGATATGGCCTCAAAAACTCAAAAATATATCAAGAGACGCGCCGTTATGCTTGCATGTACTGACATAGGGATCGCTCTGCCCTTGAGACAATCGTTTTTTTTTTTTTTTTGCATTACAGATGACCCTTGCATTACGGAAGGATAACAGGGCGTCGCCCAAAGCCAACGCGCCACCCTTAGCTAATAAAGCAGAGGCATCCTAAGCCTAGGTAAAACACAAGGAGAGGGTAGACAGCAATGGCCACACGATTCTTGACCACTCCGCTACCACCCAGAATGCTGACGCCAGCAGCAAGGGACCACGCGATGAGACAAAGATATACTGGTATCCGCGCGACCCAGTGGAGCTTGAGAGCCGATAGGAGAGCGGCAATAACTAGCGGAAACAGCGTGTAGCCAATAATGCAGATGCTCTGAGCAAAGGAGCTGCCGTTGTCTGTTAGTAATAGGACCAGTTGGCCATTCTTGTGTTCACTTACATGTTGCCCCCCAAGAGCTTGATTTGAAGGGTCACAATCGCTTCACCAAGCCATATGGTAGCAAAGACACCGCTAAAGACGGCATCTTTCTGATCAGCTCGCGCTGTGAAGCTGAGCAACAAGCTCAGCAGTAGGCAGAAAATCAGAGGCCCCCATAGGTCCCAGTCTCTCAGCCCAGGGCTCATATTGCTCTGCAGCAGAGCTTCAGCATCTATAACTCTGCTGGCAAGTCCAGTGAGCTCCTCCCTCGTGCCTGTTAAGCCGGCGCCGCGGATGTTGGAATATGCACCGCGAAGGCCGCCTTCAGAATCGAACATGGTGCCACCAAGAAGATATCGCGGGTACAGAACTTCCTTCAACTTGGCCCACACGGCCAAGAGGTCGCGGCGCAGAGTCTCCCATACGCTTTCATCAATGGTGTTCTGGGGCGCGCTTCGATCATCCCCAGGAATGCGAGACGTAAGATAGCTTTCGTCTAACGCTCCGGACGCCGACGCACCAGAGGCAATGGTGTTTGTCAAAGGTTGCCGAGCCGATTGAGGAGCGAGAGGGTCATCGAAGTCGTTGAGATCCGCTGTGTGGCATCAGCTTCGTGCTCGGTACAGCAAGACAGGAAAATGGCCCCTACCATCATCCGGATCAATCAGATCGTCGTCCTCGAGGGAGGCGCGGTTGTATTGGCCCCGAGCACTCGACATTGTAATGCACCTGATTCAATATGAAGCTCAGAACGCTGCGCTTCCGTCGTTGAGATGTTTGCAAGGTTCTGTGATAACAGTTATTGCTTCTTCCAGGGAGACTGTCTACTAGGTAGCTAACGAGAAGCTGCGATCGTTACAAAGGTGTAGTGGGGCCGAGAAGCTGTTGACGTGGAGCTTATACCTTAGTACCCGTAGCCTCGCCCAGCTGCGTAGTGGTTGTACATGTACGACAAGGATGCGCTCCCGCAGAGGACCCAGGAAGTAGATCTACTTGATCTATGCATGGACACTGGACCCAATCCTTGAAGCGTCCGACCTTGTTCTGAGACGGCCTTATAAGAAATTTGGCCCAAGTTGCTTACACGTAGATAAACATTCAATCCAATAGTTTGATAGTACCTTATGTGAACTAAATAAATCATTGTACTACATACCGTACTAGCACCGTTACTGATACATCCGTCCAGGGAACATTTGTGAGGCTAATTAATCCTCGTTCGCAGCAGAATATCCCAAACTCCTCAGACCATACATTATCAAGTTAGCAAGTGCCTACCTATTTGCTTACTTTCCAACCTCTTCAACTCCAAGACTTCCCAGAATACCTGCGCGCATGGTATATTGCGCGCCCGATCAATTAGGCCATGGGAGCCAGACAAACCCCTTTTACGCCTCAAAGGTCTTAACCTGGCCGGCGCTGCTCGGTGGCAGCATTGATTGCCCCTCTAGCACGCTTTGGAACCCCAACTTTTCGCCATCCATAGTGATATCCTGAGCCATTCTGGATCCCTGGCCTCCGCCTACTTCAGCTGCCGCATTCAGCGTGTCTTGGATGGTCTGCACTTGTCTTTTGAAGGCCAGTCTGTCCAGGAAAAGCTGCTGCCTGCCGCGCTCCAACTCTCTGCGTTCTTCTCTCAACAGCTCTTCCATCTCATCAAAGTATTTGAGCTTCAATTCGAGTTTTTGGAGCATGATGTTGGCGGCTGCCGAGACCAATCGTGTCATCTCTCGCTCTTCATGCGAAGCGAATACCGCTCCACGAGCACCGATAGAGGCCAAGGGGATTGAAGCAAGAGATGTTTTTGTTGTCGTGGTTGTCGTGGTAACAACTGTCTGTCGGAAATCTACATCCATTGATTCTGTCTTGTCCACTTCGCTGTCCTTTTTGTCTGCTGCTACCGTGCTGCTTGCTTGGTTCGCACCATCGAGTTGTTTTCGTAGGTTACGCTTGAGCTCGTCTGCTGATCTATTTGCTGCCGCCGCAGTGCTAGCAGGATCTGCCAGGCTTGCCAAAAAGCCCACGACAGACATAACAGGGTTATCCACTTGGTTGAAAGGGAGGTGGCCGTGTTGGCTTCCCAACATTGATAAACCAGTGGGTGGGTTTGTAGGTGCCTCGGAATCGAGATACTTCTCTTCGATATCCAACTGAAGGAACTGCAGCACGCATTCTTCCCTCGTTCGAGTGCCGACATGATCAGCAATTTCTCCCCAGTCATCATCAAATCGCTCGAGACCCTCTAGGAGGCGTAAGATTTCGGCATCGGTCCACGGCGCATCCCGGTCCAGAATCGATGTGTATGTAGGATTTTCCACTTTGGAGTACATGCTAGAAGTGTGGCTCGCAGGTAATCGGCCTTCGGTAAAGCAGTTAGGGCAGAGATCGAACTTCGCCTTCGCTCTTGCATCGGACTGGGAACTGTGGTAGTATATCCTGGTACAATCGTTACCACATTGGTGACAGTTGATTTTAGCCACTGGCGTCTTGGCGGCTTCTTCAATAGAAGCATCGTCGCCATTCTTTTGGCTTTCTGACTTTGTAATAGGGGTGCCTTTAGCACTGGCTTCATAAATGTTTCGGCCAATTCCTAGGTTGAGATCACCCTTGCTTGGAACCGAAACGTTGGCCTTCTCATCAGTGTCACGATTCTTCTTGCCTTCCAAAACGACAGGGTCTGCGGCAGGTTGCCAGGGTTGAAGTCCCCGGGGAGTATCGCATATGATTTTAAAGTGGCCAGTGAACGGCGGACCAACGTGTGATGGTCGCTGGTCGGCATCAACCTATTAAAGAGAGTTAGTGGTGTACGGGTAGCATGAGATTTTGTGTTATAATTACTTGGTAATTGATCAATCCCCATTGTTCAAGAAATGCATGAACGCGCATTATGGCGCAAACGTCACCAGCCAGGTTGCGACGACAGGCCGTCATCGTGAGATATTCAACTGGGTTGAGACGGTAGGTGTTGATCATGAAATCGCGATAGTCTTTGTAAACAGCCGGTGTTTTGCTCCGGTTTCGATTGTTGAAAAACTCTGCCATTGCTTTACGTTCGATATCATGGATGCTGTTCATATCAAACCAGGTGCTGTAGCTCGGCAGGACAATAGCGTGAGTCTGAGAGATGAGATGATCCCGGGCGGCGGATTCAAACGCTTCTTTCGACTTAGTTTCAACCCCTCCATTCAACGCTGCCGGAGTATCGTTCGAGCCAGCGGGCAGCCCTTTCGTATCCTCAGACACATCACCCATCTCCTCATCTAGGCGAGCGGCGGTAGTCGGTGCTGCAGCATCGCTCTGGATATCGCCCGAATTGTCTACCGCTGCGCTAGCTCCAGGGCTTCCGCCGCCCTGTGTAATATGCTCCGCGTTTGAAGATTCCTCAGACATCTGCACATCTATCGATTCCATTAGATATATGATGGTTTATTGAAGGTCAATTGAAGGCTGCTTACCTTGAGGATCTTGACTCTTCACATTGGCCTGCGACGGCGCTTGTGAGAGACCAGGGTTCGGTGCTGGCGACGTCTCGGTTCCTGGAGAGCCGAAGGCTGTAGAGTCATCCATTGCTACGCGTCTCGGCTAGAACGGTTTAGAAAGAGATTGGGGTTCAGAGATCCAGCTTGTCGGGATGACGCGCAACAGCGTTGGAGATGGAAGTTGGCAGGGCAGTGTCAGTATTTTTAACGCGACGGGAAACGCCATTAGCAACTTAGCACAGTACAGGTACAAGCAGAGGGTACGGTTTGCATTTAGTGGAGTACCGCCACCTAGTGGTATATATTATAATAGCAGGATATATATAATCAATACAAGTTATATTGAATTAATATTAAATCTTAAATATCTTATAATATTTAATAAAGTACATACTATATAATATTATAATATAATTAAACTTAAACAATTTAAATTTTGTTAAAAATATACTCATAATATAACAAATGTGAAATGTTAATAATTATTATTATATTAATAATTTTTTTTTTCAAGTAGTAGTATTAAAAAGATTGGAAAAATTACTGCTGCTTCTGGCACTGTTATATATGCATCTCCCTTATCGGGTCTTCATGTCCAATAATGCATCCATGATACTAATTGGCACCGTGCATATGCAGTGACTAAGCGTGGATGCTTCGTGCTGCTTCACATGCGCCACCTCTAAGTGGATGTTAGTTGTTGGCTGTAATGACAGCATAGGTGTCTTGCTGTCCTTGGCTCGTGTCTTGTTTCTTGCTATGTGTACTTAGCCGCCTGGTCACATCTGATTGATATCGTCGACGCTGCTTCTTACAAATTCTTTCTTTCTTTCTTTTCCCTTTCGTGAATGGTCTAATCAAAAGTAATCCTCCAATTGGCGGATACCCAATGCATTGCGAATATGGCAACCCCCTCACCCGTTCACAGCGTGCTGCCCGCATCGCCAACTCTGCATCATGATATCCCGAGGATGCAATATCGAAGCTGTCCCGTATCCATCGCCGTAGAGCCTGTTTCACTGGTCATATCCGAATGTATAGCGATCACCTCAGCTATTCAAAAGCATGCGCGCTCCTCCCATTTCTCCGTCTCTGCCATTCTTGGCGGAAATCCTAATACTATACAATTCGGATCCTCTAAACAGCAACCCCAGTCGCGAGACCGAAGTGTTGGAGGTCCTTTTGGAGACGAAGATCAGGATGGAGCGGCGAGCAATCGCTGGAGCTTTCAAGGTCAGAGGACGAAGGGCTTGCAGGATAGCCCAATGATCGCAGGATTCGGCAAGCTTCGCCACGAGATTACGGGTGTTCAGAGTGTGTACTGGCTTCATCTTGGCACTCACTTTCAGCTAATAATAAATAGATATCCATTCATTTGATGCCCTGACGCTCCTGACCCCATTTCTCTTCGTAATCCAAGAGAAAGGAACTGCGGCACCGATTACGATACTAGCTCTAGGCGCACTGAGGAAATTCCTAGCTTATGGGTTTATCGCTTCTGAGTCTCCTCGCTTTGCACTGGCTATGCAATCGCTCTCCGCCGCTGTTACACACTGTCAATTTGATATAAGCGATTCGGCCCAAGGCGAAGTCGTGCTGCTCATGATCCTCAACTTGATGGAGGACATGATGTCTGGACCAGGAGGCTATATATTAAGCGACGAGAGTGTTTGTGATATGATGGGGCGCGGCTTGGCTATATGCTCTCAGCCCCGGTTCTCGCCTGTCTTGAGGAGAACGGCTGAAGCTGTCCTAGTCAGAATGTGTCAGATCATATTCGAGGATATTAAACATCTCGAGGTCGAGGTCGGGGACGATTCTTCTGTCATGGATCAGTTGGCCGATCAACACATGGAAAATGTAAAGATGGACACTACGGCTGGTAGTACTGTTGCAGAACCGCTTGTCTCTGCTCCTACTGGAGATGAGACCGCTCCGGAAATTTCAGAGAAGGCTGGCAGTGAGAAGGCGGAAGAAGGATCTGAAAATATCCCCCCGGTCGAAGAAAATGAAAGCGATACAGAGTCATTGGATCTTCGGCCATACTCACTACCTTCCGTTAGAGAGCTATTTCGAGTCTTGGTCAACTTCCTGGATCCCAACGATCGCCATCATACCGATACAATGAGAGTGGTGGCTTTGCGGATAATACATGTTGCGTTGGAAGTGGCTGGCTCTTTCATAGCACGTCATCCCGCTTTGGCAACCATTGCCAAAGATCAGCTATGCTGTTATCTCTTTCAACTTGTCCGATCCGATAATATGGCTATTTTGCAAGAATCGTTAACGGTTACGGGAACACTACTCGCAACCTGCAGAGGCGTCCTCAAGCTCCAGCAGGAACTCTACTTATCGTATTTGGTGGCATGCCTTCACCCGACAATTCACATCCCTCGCGAAGCTGGTATTGACCCCTCACTGTACGCTGGTATACCAGAGACGCCAAAACTGGTCAAGCCGCCGCCATCGCAATCTAACAGCGGACGGTCAACTCCTGTTCCTGTTAAAGACCGACAAAAACTCGGGTTGGAAGGGGGTGCGCGTAAACCCGATGCTAGGCAGGCAATGGTGGAAGCTATTGGTGTTCTATCTAGGATGCCAACATTTGCTGTTGAGTTGTTTGTCAACTATGACTGTGACGAAAATAGGTCGGACTTGTGTGAAGACGTGATTGGGTTACTTTCGCGTAACGCCTTGCCGGACTCAGCAACATGGAGTACTACAAGTGTTCCGCCTCTCTGCCTAGACGCCCTCCTGCGCTTTATTCAGTTCATGGCTGAGAGAGTGCATGATGACCCTGTCCATGAAAATTTTCCGGATCCCGAGATGTTGAGAGAGAAGAGGCGACGGAAGAAAACCATCATCATAGGGACGAGCAAGTTTAACGAGAAGCCAAAGTTGGGACTGAGCTATCTTGAAGCGAGCAATATCATTACCGATGTTGGAGATCCTGTTGCAGTGGCTAAATTCCTCAAAGGAACATCGCGAATATCGAAGGCAGTTCTCGGAGACTTTCTATCGAAAAAGGGAAACGAAGCTATCCTGGGAGCCTTCCTGGAGTTGTTCGATTTCTCTGGTAAACGAATTGACCAGGCCCTAAGAGTGATGCTGGAATCTTTTCGACTGCCGGGCGAAGCACCCCTGATCGCAGCAGTAGTCGAGTCTTTCTCCGAGAAATACTGCGACTGCAATACGCTCTCTGAGGTGGCTAATAAGGATGCTGTTTTCATTTTAACATACGCTATTATCATCTTAAACACTGATCAACACAACCCAAATGTGAAGTCCATGAAGAGGATGACCCTCAACGACTTCTCCAGAAACTTGCGAGGGCAAAACAATGGCCAAGATTTTTCGCCAGATTATCTCAAGGATATTTACGAATGCATTAAATCGAATGAGATCATATTACCTGATGAGCACGATAATCAGCACGCGTTCGATTATGCCTGGAGAGAGCTTCTTTTGAAATCCGAGACGGCGGGCCATCTATTCACTTGCGATACCAACATTTATGACGGCGATATGTTTGCGGCAACCTGGAAGCCAATTGTCTCTACTCTATCGTATGTCTTCATGTCCGCGACGGATGATGCCGTTTTCGCCCGGATTGTCACTGGATTTGATGAATGCGCCCGCATTGCAACAAAGTATGGCAATGTTGAGGCACTTGATCAGATCGTTTACTGCCTAAGCCACATCACTACATTGGCTACTCGTGTGCCGTTTAATACAGCTCTGAACACTGAAGTCCAGGTTGGGGACGGCAGAGTCATGGTCAGTGAGCTTGCTGTAAAACTTGGCAGAGACTTCCGTGCACAGCTTGCAGTGCTCGTGTTGTTCCGGGTCGTTATTGGCAGTGAGGCTCTTATTCACAATGGGTGGAAACATGTTAGTATTTACCCATGGAGTCTGCATTGCTCCGTCAAGCTAACTGTTCATAGATCATTCAGATATGGACCCATCTCTTTTTGAATTCACTAGCACCGCCCCTTTCCTCGACAGATCTCCCAACTCTACCAATTCCAGCCATTCCTTTGCAGACTCCCTCGCAGGTCATAGATAGGGCCGCAAGATCTAACGATATTGGATTCTTTTCTGCATTCACATCGTACATCTCTAGCTACGCTGCAGACGATCCACCCGAGCCATCAGACGAGGAGCTGGAGAGTACATTGTGTACTGTTGACTGCATTAACTCTTGTAATATCGATAAAGTCTTGAACAACATATCGTGAGTTCTGGCCGTTACTTTCGCTTTGTAAAACAAACATATTGAAAATTTGCTGACTGGGTGTTAGCAAACTACCCCCGGCTCGCATTGACATCTTAGTTCAGGCATTGCTAGAACAACTACCACAGAGCGACCACTCATCTGTCATTGGTGTAAAACAGGACAATGTGACAATCGTACCTCCTAATGGATCGATTTCGCCATCAGGCCTACCGACTTACGATCCCTCTACGCCTTTTATTCTTGAGCTCTGTACCATTTTGACTATCCGAGATGGTGAATGTACCACGAGCACCGCAAAGCAAGTCCTCGACTCTGTCCATGGTATTTTGCGCGATCACAGCCAGTGGCATGGTATCACCGTCTCGCGCGCAGCATTTTATGGTCTCATGATACTGAAGTCGGGCTACGTATGTGTTCTCCGCGAATATCCCCAGACTCCACGTCGACTAACTTATAATTGAAAGGATCATGATTTTGTGAATGTACCAATTTTCCTTCACACTATCTCTAGCCTACCACAGGATCTACTGCTAAAGACGGCGGATATTATACTCTCTGGGCTCTCGATTTGCACGCGTGACCCCGGCCCTCTGAGAAGTGAGATGATGACTTCTCCTGATTTCTGGGTCATTTTACGGGTGGTGTCGGGAGACGCCAATGCTGCGGCTCAAATTTTTGATATCTTGGAGAGAAGCACAACTGGAACCCCCCCTGCAATCATGGCCGACAATTATGAAGCAGCAATCTCACTTTTGAATCATTTTGCATCAGCAGCTGATCCTCTGTCTCCTCGCGATTCTAAGGCGCAGGAATCGACCAAGAAAGATGCGTAAGTCGACAGCAATATCCTCAAATAGGCCAGAAATTAACATGATATGCAGTGAGACCCAAGTAACAGCAAGAGGCTGCCAAGCTGTCAACACCTTGCATAGTATGACGTCTCGAATCCCACAGCTTATGCAACAGTCTCATCTAGAGAGCAGCGAGGGTATGTTCCATATGTCATTTTATCTTACAATTGTGTTGTGCTTTTGATGTGTTAACATGTTCTATCAGCGTGGTCGGCCTATTGGTTACCAATTCTTCAAGCACTTACGACACAATGTACCAACTCTTGTCGTGATGTTCGCCAGCTTGCATTCTCGGCCCTTCAAAGGTCGCTACTCTCCCCGGAGCTCACCTGCAGCGATCCAAAAGAATGGACAGCAATATTTAGTAAAGTTCTGTTCCCTCTAATTTTTAGACTTTTGAAACCGGAAGTCTTTTCCTCTGACCGGGACGGGATGAGCGAAATGCGTGTTCAAGTAGCATCTCTCCTCTGCAAAGTGTTTTTGCAGTACATGGTTCTGTTATCCGAGTGGGACGGCATGCTGGACCTTTGGATTAAGATCATTGAGATCATGGATCGCCTCATGAACAGTGGACAAGGCGACAGCTTAGTACGTTCCCCCCATTGTCCCACTTATGTTTTATCGCTGGCTTGTATAAACTAACTTTATTTGAAGGCGGAGGCAGTACGGGAAAACTTGAAAAACGTTGTTTTGTTTATGGCGACCAGCGGCTATCTGGTTTCGCCCGACAAAGACCCATCGAGGAAGAAGCTCTGGGATGAAACGTGGGAGAGGGTAAATAGGTTCTTACCGGACTTGCGGAATGATATTCTCAATGAAGAGACCCCCGAGTCTACTGATACTAAAGACGGCGATGGCGAAGAGAAATAGAAGAATTTTTTTTCTGGCTAGAATATAACTATGTTTATGCTCACTCTATATAATGTTAATACTATTGTGGTATAAGGCGGCTGTACAAACCGGAATTAATAACTAGGAATTTTTATTGTTTTGCTCGTGGTATATACACCAGATGATTAACTGCTGAGACAGGATTTTTCTTGACTCAGTCTATACGTACACATGTATATTCCTCTATAATCCGATCCCACCGTTGCGCCCTCCCGCTCTTAGCTAAAATATTGAAATGGACATTATTTATTGTCTTGCCGTGCCTTTCCATTAATGCAATAGTTGCCCTTCATTCGTACAATGTATTCTTTGTCGTAACAGCGACCTAGTTCGTCGCTTAGTTCTTGGCCTTCCGAGACCGAGTCGAAGAGCCATTGGTAGCAGCATAGCCCTCGCCATGGGCGGACACTCCAGATGCCGAAGCTGATGCCTTCGAAGCTTGGCGTGTCGACTTTTGCGCAGCGGACTTCCTCCCCTTGTTTGCATAGGTTGCAAAATAAAACGAAATGAAGAGGACAAGATATGAGCTGAGAACAATGATGCCAGAGTAAGCAGCGAATTCTTTGCCGGCGCAGTTCCCCCAGTTGGGCATCCAAGGCCAGTAGGTGAATGTAAAGTATGTGTATGATGCAAAGTAGACGAAGCCGAGGTCGATGACAAACTGGATGATTTGTAGGCGAGTCACCCACTCCTTCCACCAGATGCGCACCCCGCAAGCGCTCTGGAAATAGTACCAGTACATGACGACGTGGACAAAGAGGTTTAGAGAGATGGGAACCCATTGGACCGATGTGCTGCCAATTAGCTGGGTATAGCAAAGGACAGCCGTTGCGCCATGGTGGTAACAGTGAAGGAAAGTCAGAGGCTTCTTCTTGAGGAAGAGAAAAATTGTATCCAGGAGTTCGAGGTATTTGGTGAGATAGGTCATCTATGAGAAAGGATTAGCATGTAGGTCACTTGGAAGTCTCTTGAACGACAAGCATACATAGTACAGGACCACGAGAGGTTGGGTCCAGCCGCCATCAGCATCGCAGACGGCGAAGAGGGTTCCGCGTCGAACGATAGTGGGGAGCAGTTGCTCAATGAAAAGGGCGAGGAGAATAGCGCTGACAGCCGTGAGGACGAAGTTGTGTATCAGAAAGAACGTCTTGAGCTTGAAGGGCTCCCGGGCCCGCATCAGCTCGCGGCCACCGAAAATAATGAGGTAGTAAATGGCGACAAAGATGGACGTGTCCCTCAGCGTGGACATGGGCGTCTTGCCAACGACAAAGTCAAACTCCTCGGCCGGATATCCTGCCACATACTCAAACGCCTTGCTAAAGAGCGGCCACAGGTGGATGCCAAAGGGTCTCTCGACGCTGGGAAGGGGCAGTGAGTCTGCCATGACTGCGAAAACAAACGGTAGAACCCAATTGGGTTATGCAATGGCAAAGAACAGCGCAATTCAACGAGAGAAATGGGACGGGGAGAAGGAGAGAGAGAAAAACAGAGGCCCAGATATAAGACAAGGTCAGTAAGAAAGTCGATGCCGAGTGGCTGAAAGCAGGGCGGCCTTGGGTGGGTAAGGCGGCTTTCGAAGCCCGACTGTACCGAGTACCAGAGAAAAGCGATAGAATAGGGCCAAGAGCGCGTCAAGAATACACACGTTTTCTTCATCGGAGTCTTCGGGTCTCCTCTCCCGCTAAAATTGCGGAGCGCGCCGGGCCAGCCTACTTTTAACTACCCTCTGTGCTATACCGTAACTATCATAAGTGTCAGATATTGACCCAATTGTGCTTCCAAGCATGGGGCGGGCAAAGGCACCATCTATCGTGGTTACACCAACAGATGAGCGAAAAGGTGTTATCCAGAACCAAGTGCTTGCTTGCATTATCATTATCTTCATACGTACTGCGGCCTATCCTACCAGCCTGGAACCACCGTGCCTATGCATCTACCAGCATGAAGCATTGCTTCACCACAGCTCACCTGACCTTTGTTCCCAACAATGCTCTGCCTCCTTCGGCTCTGCCCTCTTCCGCTATCTTACCACTAACCCTTCGTCGCTCGTAAGCGGCTGAGGGGTTCAGCCAAAAATCGTTTCCGGACGAAACTTTGCGGCCGCTGCCGAGTGCAGTTGGTCCCGCCGCAACTTCATCACCGCTCGAGTGCCTTGTGTCAAAGTGGCTGTCAAGCTGGATAGAGCTATCTCGATACCTCTGGGACCGCATGTTCTGCTCCTCCTGGCTCTGTTCAATGTCTTGACTCAGCCAGCTGGTTGGCTCTCCGTCAGAGGCTTCATACTGTGCGTCAAAATCTATCTGACCGCGGCGGGTATTGCGAGCATTTAGCGGCTTTGGGAGGATTGGGTTCGACGTTAGGGGCTTAGGGTGCGTGATGCCAAGGCGGCCCTTCTGTCGAAGAATGTCGCCCAGGGTGCTCTCTTCACCCTCTGAATCGGATGAAATTCCACCCATGCTATACGGGTTTTCTAGAGCGGCATAGGACTTTGAGCCTGAGGAACGATGGGAACGCACTGCACGCTGACCGGGCATAAGTGCTCGTGAAACTGCGGGTGGTCTCCGCGTCTCTGCATCCTGAGTCGCAGGGGCCTTGCCGACCCTTCGTGGCGATGTTTCGGGCTCATGGGACGGGACCTCGGAGTAAGAGATTGGGTTTGACGCGCGTGGCTGATATCTAAGCGGAGCCTTCTTGCGTTCAGGTGAAGCGCTGATTCTGGACCCCATGCTGATGGCAGAATCACGCGATTCAGTCCTTGTGTGCATGAAAGAAACCGAGACGCGTTCTGGTACTCCCTCATAGACGCTCGCCGAATTACGCCGACTCTCCAGCCAGGGCTTCTCAGCCTCAGGTCCGTAGCTCGTAGTGGTGGATAGCGACGATTTGTTTCTCTTATGCGCGGGCCGGGCCGTTAAATTGTCCTCGAGAGGGTTCATGTCCGGCGGCATAAGGCTAATCTTGCGGAACAGCCATCCCAGCCAGGCACTTGACGAGAGTGTGATCAGATGCAAGCTACCTGCGCCAACCGCGGTATACAGCACAGCTGAGGTAAACTTGGGCATTATGTCCTGATTATTGAAGACGATCCCCCAATTTGTCGCATTCTTATGTAAGGTAAGGGCTCCGAGAACATAGCCAGCTATAGCCCCCGAGTCCAGTACGACACAGCCGAAGTGGTAAGCCGCTGAGGACGCAGGTGCTCTAGCCACCGCATCTCGGGAGAGGTGGTATATGGCGTAAGCTGAGTGGGTGATTGTTATCGCTTGCTGTGAACAGTATTAGCTATCTTAGTACTCCGTACTCCTGTGAGAAATCCACAAGACCCAAGACGTCTTGAGGCGAGCTACATACCAGGATCCTCATTGCCCAAGCGGTCGTGTCGTCTACGCCCGTAAACAGAGAAAAGAGAACCAGCACGCCAATGGCGGCAATCAACTGCAAACCACGCAGCGCAAGTTGAGCTCGTCTCAACCATGTGATGTAGGCCTTGATCCTGAGATCCAAAGGGGTATAATTGCCCGATCGATGTGGTAGAATGACATGGTAGCTAAAACAGAATGTCAATCAATGCTTATTGCGTCTCACTTAGAGCAAACGTACTCAGGATGAAGATCAAACGACACTAACGGTCCCTTTAGCGCAGCTTTTCTCGGTTTGGGCTCCCAGCTCGCGCGGGTAACAGCCTTTGGATCAAAAGTAGCAGTTGGGAATCTCGAATCCGGGCGCGATGGCGCACTATACATGAAAGGCTGCTGGACCATTCCGTCCAAGTCGGGGCACTTCCGCCCTTGCAAACGACACGCGTGGAATTGTGCTTGCTGTGGAATGCTGTGACTCTCCCAAACAATGGAAGAAAAAGAATGAAGAGGCTTGGAAATGCCAGTCGCGCAAAGGGATGGAGGAATGGCCTTTTTTTCCAATACGATTGATTACCATGTAGTACAACACCGTATTAGCTAGCGCAATGCATGACGCTCAGCTTGCTCCCTGCCGCTTCCCGCCTCTAGAGCTGAGCTCTGATTGGGAGTTGGTGAGGCCGTACTGGGCGCCGGGTTGCCACAGCAACACACTTTCGGAGCTCCGATGACCGATGCGGTCCGGCCCGATCTGCCAAGTGAGAAAGAATCTTGAGCCGTTCGCCTTCACTCCGCCGTCCGGTGGGCATCATGAGGGAACATTTCTTTTCCACTGCAATGGGCTACCGCAAGCGCCCGTTTTCATGATGACTCTCACTCTTCCCAGGCGTGCGGCGTGGGCACGTCGAAGCCTTTCTCTCAGAGGCTCCGTGAGGAATTACAGTGTCTCACCATGTCTCTCGCGCCAGGCCGATGCCCCCTTTCGCATGGCCGTAGTTGGATCTGGTCCCGCTGGATTTTATACGGCATATCGTGTCATGTCTAAGCTTTCACAGGCTCGTGTAGACATGTACGAGGCTTTACCGGTCCCGTTTGGTCTTGTTCGCCACGGAGTTGCTCCGGACCATCCCGAAGTAAAGGTGAAGAAGCTCTTGCGTCTCCATCCATGAAGCTAAATGATCTAACAAAGCCTCAAATTTAGAACTGCAAAGACAAGTTTGATGAAGTTGCTTCCTCTCCCAATTTTACGTTTGTAGGAAATGCCTCCATTGGCCATCCTGGGCATTTAGCAGAGCATTGCACCATACCTCTCAAGGTACTCATGAGTCATTACGACTCTGTTGTCTTTGCATACGGGGCGGCAGAGGACAAAAAGCTTCATATTCCAGGCGAAACATCTCTTCAAGGCATCTACTCAGCTCGCGAATTCGTCGGCTGGTACAATGGCCATCCAGATTGTGGCCAACATGAGCCAGATCTATCACGGGCAGAGGAAGCAGTCATCATCGGTCAAGGGAATGTTGCCTTGGACGTAGCCAGAATATTATTAGAGGATGTTGATGTGCTAAGGAAGACTGATATATCAGATCGAGCCCTCGCGCAGTTAGCGGAAAGCCGCATTAAGAGGGTTCATGTTGTAGGGCGGAGAGGGCCAATGCAGGTAGGCAGAGCAACTTGGGCAAAGCTGCGTTCATCGTTGATTGCATCGCTAATTTCACTACTTTAGGCGGCATTTACAATCAAAGAAGTGCGAGAGCTAATGAAACTTTCTGGAGTGGCTTTTCACGGGGCGGATAACTCGCTGATACCAGCAGCTCTTGATACCCTCCCAAGAGCCACCAAGAGGCTCATGGAGGTCATTCGAAAGGGAACATCAGCTAGCGTTTCTGAGTCACCGAAATCTTGGTCACTGGACAACTGCTTGTCGCCAAAGGCCTTTGTTGCAGACAGGCGGAATCCTTCTCTTGTAGGCAGCACCGAGTTTTATGTAACGAAGCTGGAACATCCATTCGACCCTCGATCGTCGGTAAATCGTACAGAGGAAACCGTCATCCTTCCATCGGATATAGCTTTTCGATCTGTCGGTTACAAATCTGTGGCTCTACCGGGATTTGCCGAGGTCGGTATCCAGTTCGACGAGAAGCGAGGAATCATCACCAACGACGGGCTGGGCCGAGCAACACAATCGTCAACCGACCTCGTTGAGCCTGCCGGGACTCATCCACCGGCTCTACCCGGCGTTTATTGCTCTGGCTGGGTTAAGCGGGGTCCCACTGGCGTGATTGCTTCTACCATGAGCGACGCATTCATAACCGGCGATGCTGTGGTTCACGACTGGCTGTCAGGGGCTCCCTTTCTAGATCGCTCAGGAAACGGCACGGCTGAGGGATGGGAGGCAATCAGAGCTGATGTTGGCGCCCAAGCTGATCAAGTAGTCACATGGGATCAATGGCGCCAGATAGACCGAGCCGAAACAGCGCAAGGGGTAACAAGAGGTAAACCTAGAGAGAAGTTTACCAGCATTAGAGACATGCTCAGCTCCATCAATGGCAAATGAGGGGCCAGGACATTGCATGGCATGTAATGTGTTGTACTATAATGTATTGTATTGTATTGTAATTGTACTATATTGTGGTTGTTTAAGAGCTCTTAATCTTCTCTGTTAATTCCGGAACCTTTTCAAAGAGGTCACCGACGAGTCCGACATCGGCGATCTGGAAGATGGGCGCATCGGGATCTTTGTTGATTGCCGCAATGACCTTGCTATCCTTCATGCCAGCCAAGTGCTGGATGGCGCCTGAGATTCCGACGGCCATGTACAGCTGAGGGGCAACAACCTTTCCAGTCTGCCCAACCTGGAGGCTGTTGTCTGCGTATCCGCTGTCGACGGCGGCTCGTGATGCGCCGACGGCGGCTCCCAGCGCATCAGCCAGAGGCAGCATGACCTTGTCGAATTCCTCCTTTGACTTGAGTCCACGACCTCCCGACACCACCTTGCCCGCGGTAGAGAGATCTGGGCGATCCGACTTGGCCAAGTCCTCAGACACCCACTCTGAAGCTGCCTCTGATTTGGCATCCACTCCGCTCTCTATGGGGGTAGAGGCCGCTTCGGGGGTCGCAGCGGGAAAGGCTGTGCCACGGATGGTGAGAATCTTGATGGCATCGGTAGATTCGACGGTGGCTATGGCGTTTCCGGCATATATGGGGCGGACGAATGTCTTTTCGTCTTCAATGGCTGTGACATCCGAAATCTGCTGCGAGTCGAGCAGAGCTGCGACTCTCGGTAAAACGCTTTTGCCGAATGCTGTGTGGCCGGCAATGACGTGGGTATAGCCGCCCTTCTTAATGTTCTCAACCAACAATGGCGCATAGTTCTCTGGGAGGCCCTAGTAGTTGAATTTGCGTTAGCATCGGGCTGTATGGTATCTCAGTCAAAAGTTGCGGCGTCCAGACTTTGTCATATGCACCGTTCTCTACGGTGATGATCTTCTCCAGCCCGTTTACTTTGGCAGCCTGCTCTGCGGCTGTTGAAACACTGCTTCCAGCCAGAAAGGCGTGAACAGAGCCACCAAGCTTAACGCCCGCCGTAACAGCACTGAGCGAGCCTTGAATCAGCTGGCCGTCTCGCTGCTCTAAAATAGCCAGCGTAGAGAGGGCATTGCTTCGGCTGTACTTGGACGCCTGTCGCAGGGTTCTGCCAAAGGCTACACCTCCACGCTTGGAGAGCAGTTGCCTGGTTAGCGACAACATGGTGAATCAATTGAGAAGATGCAGATGTCTAGGAGCATCACCTCTGGCCCAGAGCAGTTGGAAATAGGCTACTCTGAGCGGCTGGACGCGGCCCTCGGTTGTAGATTCGGCAGCCCGTTGTTCGCTCAAAGATGAGTCACGTGGACTCGGCCTTTGAAGGAAGAACACGGAGCACTCGAGGCGCTGGTAGTTTCTGGTACAGAGTAACGCCACCAAGCCAAGTAGAGACTTTAAGTACCGAGTACTAATTGAGACTGGTTACGTGTGAAAGGTGGGGCATAACGGCATTGAGGCCCTCAAGGTTGCGATGAATTCGAGATGATCTGCTTAGGTACCTATCGCTGTCAAACTGGCAAGGATGCAACATCATCATGTTAGACACCTTGTGGTACCTAACCTCTACCAGCTATGACCATTTATATGTTGCAAAGTAGATAGGTAGTATAGACGACTACTTGTATGCCGTACCTAATGTTGTTTGTATGTTCCGTTACTGTATTTTATCGTATTTAACCAAGTGTCCAGCAAATAAAGTATTGCGTTGCTCCAGTTTTTTTTTAATTAACGAAAAGGAAATAACACGGTTGCTCATGTATTTAGTGGCTGAGTTGAGTCGTCACTGTAAACTCAATTGACCTATCAAACGCTAGGTACCTAGTAGAATGGAACATGACCCCTTCGCGACGCCTATCAAATCTCTTTGAAATGCGCCAGCAGTATTACTTCCAGAATCTCTATATGTCCGCACCCTCTGCCTTGCAGAAGCCACGAATGATCGCAGCTCAAAGGCGCCCGGTAAGGTACGCTATGGAAGCTCTCTAACTATTCTGCCATTCATTTCGCCTTCTTTCTTGCTGTGTTCTTGCTGTTCGCATATCCTCGTCCACCGTCATGGCCGCCATGGGCCGGTTGGGTTTCCTGGCCCTTGCAGTGGTTTTCCACTTGGTCTACATTTATTCCATCTTTGATATCTATTTTGTTAGCCCCATTGTATCTGGCATGCAGCTGGTTTCGGTGGACCGTCCCGCAAATATAAAGAGTCCTGCGGATCGATTAGTCCTCTTTGTCGGTACGCTTGTCACGATGTCTTTCCAGGCTTGAACGCTCTACTCCCCATAGATTCTTCGCTAACCTGTACTCAATAGGCGACGGATTACGTGCCGACAAAGCATTCCAGGCCTTTCCTGAGCCATATCCCGAGTCGGACGAAGACCTCATCCCCAGACACTTGGCTCCCTTTGTTCGCTCCCGAGCCCTCCAGCATGGAACCTTTGGAGTTTCGCACACGCGTGTCCCTACCGAGTCCCGGCCTGGCCATGTGGCCATGATTGCCGGCCTTTACGAGGATGTTTCTGCGGTGGCAACGGGATGGAAACTCAACCCTGTCAACTTTGACAGCGTCTTCAACAGGAGTCGTCATACCTGGAGTTGGGGCAGCCCTGACATCCTGCCAATGTTCGAGCGCGGAGCTGTTCCTGGTCGTGTAGATGCTTATATGTATGCCGCCGATTTCGAAGATTTCTCCAAAGATGCGACACATCTTGACATCTGGGTGTTTGACCACGTCAAAGATTTGTTCACCCAGGCTGCAACCAACAAGACACTCAACCGAGCCCTTCGGCAGGACAAGGTTGTCTTCTTCCTCCACCTGCTCGGGCTGGACACAAATGGCCATGGTTTCAGACCTTTCTCAAAAGAGTATCTGCACAATATCCAAATCGTCGATAGAGGGGTTCAAGAGGTGACAGACCTCATCCAGAAATTCTATGCAGATGATCGAACAGCATTCATCTTTACCGCGGACCACGGCATGAGCGATTGGGGTAGCCACGGCGATGGCCATCCAGACAATACCAGAACGCCTTTGGTCTGTTGGGGCTCCGGTGTGGCTCCCCCCGTTCTCCATCCGGGAACAATTGCCCCGGGCCACGACGATTTATCGGCCGATTGGGGGTTGGATCATGTTCAAAGACATGACGTCGCACAGGCTGATATCGCTGCGCTCATGTCCTATCTCATCGGCGCCGAGTTTCCTGTAAACTCCGTAGGCAAGCTGCCTCTCCCATACTTATCCGCAAATACCCGTCAAAAGGCGGAAGCGCTGTTGGCCAATGCTCGCGAGATATTAGAGATGTATAGGGTGAAGGAAGAAAAGAAGCAAGCAAACGAAATGAGATATAAACCGTATGGTGCCTTTGGCGATGCAGGTCTTGCTCCGGCACAACGTGTGGCCAACATTGATCAACTAATCTCCCTCGGAAAATATGAAGAAGCTATCGAGGAATCCGACGCCCTCATCAACATTACCCTGGAAGGATTGCGCTATCTTCAAACCTATGATTGGCTATTTCTGCGAGCCTTGATAACAGTCGGATACCTCGGTTGGATAGCATATGCTATTGCAACGGTGATCAACTTGTATGTGGTTCCGACGTCAACTGCACCCAAACGCAGCACCTCGACCATCCTTGGATTTCTTTCCATCTTGGCGGCACTATATGCGTCCTTCATAGCATCCAAATCTCCTTCGACGTATTACGCATATGCTCTCTTTCCCGTTGTATTCTGGGAAGAAGTTTACGCTCAGAGGGGGAACCTGCAAGAAGGAGGCCGGTTGCTCTTTGGGCATATGGGATCAGCCGGTCATATTGCAGCCTTTGCTGTAAATGCAATTATTTACTGTGCCGTTATAGTATCTTTGGTAAGTTCACGCGTGTGTGACCCTATGAATGTTGCTGACTTAGTGTAGGCTCTCGGCTACATTCATCGTGAGATCCTGACCGGTCTGTTCATCTTGGGAACAATATGGCCCGTCGTGTGTGGCGCGTCCTTTATTCGCTCCAATGCTCTTCTCAGCATAGCATGGGCGATATCTTGTTTGGTTATGAGCACTTTCACGCTCTTGCCAGCAATGAAACACGAGAACGTTGACATGATGTATGTTGTATCTATACAAGTGGCCTCCCTTGCCTTTATCAATTCTAACATGTTGGAATAGCGTGGCCAGCGGTGTGATCATGAGCCTGATTGGAGTGCTCTATATGGGTTTTGAGCCTTTCGTACTGTCTGACTTTTCCTCTGAGCGTGCAAAGTCCAGTAATCACACAAATTCCTTGGTTGCTCGGGTGGCAACGGGTATTCAGGTATGTTTGCATTAGGCCTCTACAATACCATACATACGCAGGAAAGGTACTAAATACATATCACAGGTCGGCCTCATTATCCTTGCCACAATAGTGACACGCTCCAGCTCCCTATCAATTCAAGCCAAGCAAGGCTTGCCTCTGGGGAACCAGATCATGGGATGGATTGTTCTCGGTATGTCCTCTGATACGAAATATTGTCCCAGACATATGTTGGCCGGAAATTTTAACGAATAATAGTGTCATCTTTTTTGACCCCCTTGCTACATCGGTTATCGCCAAACAGCAATTTCATGCACCGCCTTGCCATGATGTTCTTCACGTGCGCTCCGACATTCATCATCTTCACGATTTCTTACGAGGGTCTATTTTATGTTGCTTTCTCACTTCTGTTGGTCATCTGGGTACGTCTAGAATATCGTATCGAGACGTTTGGCAAAAACCAAGCCGCCGGCACGAATGGGTCTGCAAAGACCGACAAAGCCGCATCGCATCGACCCTTGCGGCTATCGGATGCGCGTGTTTCCCTGTTCTTCATGGTCCTCCTTCAGTCGGCTTTCTTCAGCACCGGAAACGTTGCATCCGTCTCGTCATTCAGCTTAGACAGCGTTAATCGGCTGATCCCAGTGTTTGATCCATTTTCCCAAGGAGCACTGCTGGTTCTCAAGTTGATGATCCCATTTGTTCTCATTTCCGCAAATCTTGGCGTTTTGAACAAGCGACTTCAAGTGGCACCGTCAGCATTCTTCATGGTGGTCATGGCAGTCAGCGATATCCTGACCCTTTATTTCTTCTGGGTTGTTAAAGACGAGGGCTCTTGGCTGGAGATAGGATCCACTATCAGCCATTTTGTTATTGCCAGTCTTTTGTGCGTATTTGTTGCCCTGCTTGAAGGAGTCAGTGCCATGTTCATCAATGGGATTGATGTTGGCGACGGGTCATCTCAAAGCCCAAAGATTCAGGCCAACGGCAGCAAGGATTCGAAAAAGGAGAAATAGTGATAAAAGGACGGCGAGTAAGCATACGGGGCACGCCCAGCTACTTTCAGTTGCGAATAGAGAAGCTGTGGGCACCTTAATTATGACCTTACGATTATATCTTGCATTAGATTTAGAGATTAGCAGAGATATATTGCGTGCGTATGTAATCTTTGAACGGACGAAAACATAGACTGGTCGTTATTCATACTACCTCATACTCTAAATTACCTACTCTGGTAGTGTTATGCCAAGTTCTTGGGATTTATCCCTTACAGCCTGTACAGCCCCCTCGGGATTCGTTTCGCCAGGGTTTCGTAGCTGCCAAGCCATGCATATATCTAAAGCTTTGCCCGTCCAGACGCCTGGTGAGATGCCCAGTGCTTTAGCTAGAGCGCGGCCATCTATAAGACGTTTCAGGTTTGGAGCGTCGTAGACATCAAGCTCGGCGAGGTGTTTGAGGAATTTGTCCCATCCTCGAATAAATTCATCCCGGTCTATGATGGGTCAGTCAAAATCGACAATTCGCCTTAAACTCAGCGTTGCTGAATTTCGGAGCAAATGCTTACCTTTGTTATCCCCTGCAGGAAAGTCCTCTAGCTGCTCCATGGCATCGGCCAGTATCACTCCCAAGACCTGAAGCTTCCAATTTCCACCCACCGCTTCCCACTTTCTGATGGCCATACCGAACGTGTCTCGTTCGTGTATTTTCGGTGCAGATTCACATACCGCCTTCTTCAGTTCCAGTATCTCAGCACGATGTTTGTGACAGGCTCCCATGATGGTCGTGAGCTTATTCGAGGCTTTGAAACCTTCACGAGCAATGATACCAACCGGAGGGAGAGCATTCGCCTTCTGCTTGCGTCCAGATCGATCTTCTACAGGGATCCAGGGGCTAACAGCAGCGAGATTCCACGCCAGGTATGTGCTCTCCTCGTCGTCAACCAAGATTTGGCATATCGAACCAGGATCGCGATTCTGCAGTAATTCTTCGAGGCAGCTATACGAAACGTGCCATCTAGATATGTCAGGCATCGTTGTATTTCCTTGCAGCGGATCACTGAAGATGGCCTGGTAGAGACCAAGGCGATCTATCAGCTCCAGGGCCACTCGGGGGGTTTTGCCTTTATTAGTTCATATCAGTTTGCCGCTCCTATCATGAGGTGAGGAGCTTGTAGGCTTACCTTTCAACATCTTTTCCAGCTCGACGCCAACCCTTTCGCGGCTGATCTTTTTCCGGAGAGCCTCAAGTACCCTCTCATCACTCATAAACTTTTCTGACTCTGCGTCTATGGTAAAACCTAACCGAGAAGCGAACCGAATTAGGCGCAGTACTCTAAGAGGGTCGTCCATAAACGTCTGGAAAGGCTCCAAGGGGGTTCGAATTGTCTTGGCATCCATATCACGGATTCCGCCAGTAAAATCCTCAATCTGCTCCGTGTGCAAGTTATAAAATAGGGCATTTATAGTGGCGTCACGACGCAGAGCATCTTCCTCTGCAGTTCCAAACTCCATCTGAGGATTGCGACTATCTTCGGCATATGTCTCTTTGCGAAGATTGACGAAATCCAAGTCCATACCAAACAACTTGATCATGGCAGTCTCAAGATGCTTGGACTTGTCTGGATTGCTTGCGATGTGATGAAGCCTACCGATATCTCCGGGAGCAAATCCATGAGTCTGAGCGGCGTCAGGTTGCTGGCAATACTCTGAAAGATGCTGTGCAAATTGCTGTCCGGTCATGGCATTAATTGCCACGTCAATGTCGTGGCTCTCTGTTCCCAAAAGCCTATCCCGCACCCAACCTCCTGCCCAACGCAATACCAGCGGCTGGCCGAGCTTCACCGTCGTATCGATGAATTTGGCGACATTTACGAGGAGAAACCGGAGCTGCTGCTCCCGCTGGGTGAGCTGGACCGATCTGTTTGTCGACATGGTGGTGTTTAAAGCTGTGTCTCCCAGGAATGCGCTGAGTTTCCTCTTCATCATGAGGCGAGGGCCATATAGTCGCGACAACATAAAATGCGCGGTTACATTATCCTCTGCTTAATTGACGGTTAGTCATATCACCGATGGGTTGTGAGTAGTGGGTTTTTTGAGTCATACGAGGCGCGAGTTAAACAATGGACTTTTAGAGAGGTCTGCGATAAAGCTGTGCCTGGTATCCTACCCTAGAAAGTATGGGGTAGCTCGCGGGCTACATTGATGGGAGAAGCATCGAACGCAGCCTAAAAAAAAGAGTGTTACAATAGGGAGATTCTGGCCTTGAGTACCTCAGGTATGAATCGAATCGAATCGAATTAATCATTCGACAATGACATGGAAATTACTTTCACGACGAGCCACATGGAATGTGACATGGCAGGGTGTGACGTCATTATAATATTTGGCTTGCTTCATGCTATATCTTGCTATTCCATGCCGTTACGAACATCATCCGCCCACGATGGCATAATTTCCCTACACGCTGCTTCATAATCCTTTAGTTTTTGTCCCTTGGCGCTCAGCTCCAGAGTTGTCCAAAACATCGCCCAATTGCAACCCGCCAGCTTACTGGTCCCTACCGACCGCTCAAAATACCATTTATTGACGGGGTTATCCTTTCTGCTCCTCCAAAGCACGCCGTCAGGGAAACAGTCTCGGACCATGGCGTTGAATATGATGTCGGCAACCCCCCCACTGCCTTGACGGCTCCGGAGGACGGCGAATTTGTCGAGATATGGAACGAAGCGCCCCTGCTCATAGGCTGCTTGAGGGTCAATGTCATTGGGTTTCTCCCAGGTCAAAATGGCACATCCTTCGTATTCTCCCGCAATGATGACCCCGGCCAGGTTTTCTTTCGTACGCCGCAGGTAATCATCCACGTCCAGCTTGCGGCCGAAAGAATCCTCAATCAGAGTGACAAGTCGCTTCAAATCGATCTCCTTGTCTGACAGCTGCAGACGTCGCTCCCCAGGAGCCGGAGGACTCCATGGCGCCCTTCTTGGATCGGGGTAGATGGCTAGTGGCATGCCTCGTTTGACAAGAGTTGCATCATTCGACTCTGTCGTGTTCAAATATGCCGAATCCGGAGAGTGAATGCGCTGGAGGGGCAACGACGGGGAGAACACCGGCTTGTCAGTGAGGAGATTGTGAAGCAGGGGATTTTGTTTTCTGCGAGTCGTGACCATCCCATCAAACCCAAATTGATACTCGCCGTTTCGTATTGGGGAAAGCCCCGGAGACGAAGAGGTAGATGATGTGTTGGCCGCAGCGAAGGGGGTAGTTATGAGAACGGAAGCTGTTTCTGGTAAAAGAGAGAGGGTATCCCTTGCTAACTTGATGTTTTTGGCATGGGATCTATTTGCCTCCTCGGATAGACTGTTTTCCGGTTTTGATGATCTTTCATCACCCTTCAGATAACTCTGGAGCGTGTCATATTCTTGCTCGAGATTAACAAATCGCTGACAGACGCCGGGACGACCAGGCACAGGAGTACCTCCGAATGCATCCAGGATAATGACTCTCTCGACAGAAGCAAGCGGTTCAGCGCCCTGCCCAAGACTCCCATTCTGACTGTGATCGCGATCTTGCTCGAACTGGATTCCCGTAAAGTATCTCGTCAGTGCAAGGGAAGTTCTTTGAGCATCAGCAGGCGCGGGGGAAGTAATCTCATCGTTCCGCGCAAGAGATGGAATCACCGTGATCATGTTGTGTTGAAGTGCCCGATTGAGGATACCATAATCGTGAACATATATATCATCCCAAAAAGGAGAGGGCGAAGCCCCATGATAATGGGATGTACCGACAAGTACTTGTTCAACCAGTCTGGCGCCTGGTTTACCAAACGAATCGACGGCCTCACAGAGCCTCAAAGCCTCGTTTTGAAAGGTGGAACGACTCTCTCCTACATCACAATCCACAACGACGACGCTCAAAAGGCCAAGAACCCGAAGCTGGGTTAGGGTCTTGGCTATTCCGTTTATTGTGTCTGGCTGTAGTTTCTGCGGGTTCCGCAGGACCACAATGGCTACATCAAAGGGCCGTTGGACCTGAAGCTGTTTTGAGAGAGGTTTGTGCTGATGCTCAACTTGCTTCGATGCTCCAGCTGTAGAGGTGGGCTTTGGTAGTAGAGCATATTTTTGAAGATAGCCTTTGGCATCTCGCCTCGTGGCGGATGACTCTAGAACGGATACAATGACATCCTGCTACAGTGTTAATTATTTCGACAAGGCCATTGGCATGATCGTGCAAAGTTGCCGCGATCTATAACTCGGCAAGTAACTGATACGCACCCGATCAAGTTTTTGCTTCTTCGCTCGGCCCGCGGTGGGCGAAGAAAAGCTGCGAGCAATGGGGTTCCCAAATGTCCCAATTGCTGCTCTATTTTTCACTATGGACCAATTCAAAGATGATGAGAATCGTGGGGCCAGCTTTTTCCCGAAACAAAGTATGCCGCAATTCTGATGAGAAGAGTTGATGTTGGCACGGGTCCAGTATATGCTAGAGGCCATACCGCATCTCGGACCCCCGGAAGGGAGCCTTGATGGGGTTGTGAATCCAGAAACGCCTTGTGTAAGATGAATTGATAGTGCTCGTAACCCGGTAACTGCAGGCTTACTTCAAGAAATACACCCTGAGAGATATCTTGCCGGGGGATTAAGTGGAGGGAATTATGAAGGTAGAGGCGGATGAAACCAATTAATTCAAGCAGCAGTTATGACTGGGAGCAAGCAAACAAGCAAACAATGATGACTTGTCAATCCAATGGCCGATTATAGACACTGGTTAGTTTGTTACAGAGGCATTGGATGGGGTAACAAAGAAACTGATACCCTGTCGTGCACGTTGCAATTGAGCTTTGATAGGAAATTCTTCCAGTGTGGAGTTGCATGTGCTCGCTCGGTACCTGCACCGCAAATTCCCGGTGCCAAGGGACCTAACGCACGTATGACTCTTTGCCGTTACCGGCCATTTCCACCGAGGGTCGTCATACCTTAAATGGACCTCGAAATGATATTTGAGATAAGTCATTCAATTCCTCTCATACATACAAACTATCTCATGAATAGTGTATAAATGCACTCTGAGAACTTCAACTATTCTTCCCCCCTCCAACGAACCTCCTCTCAATTGTTCCCTCCTAAGTCAAATGTTTACCCATTTTGTAATATAGACACTAATTCATCCCCCCATAGGGAAATGAAACTGCAGGCAATCTGCCAATTACATGCAAGGATGCATGCAATAATTCGTCTCAAAACCCGCTCCTCAGCCACGCTTCCAGGCTGCCTTTGGGGTCATAAAAACGCCTAGCCCATGAAACGTGACTCACGCCGAATGATGATTTTCTCGGCTTGCCACCACTACAATCCGTATCTTGAGGCTCGAGTCTCACAAATGGCCAAATTCGCGGGTTCTTCTTATATGTACCTATTTAATATGCTGTGTGTTAGAGGAAAGACGACGCGGTTCTCACTCATCACCACCTCGCCTTCCACCAATCGCTCAATAATTCTTGAATAATATATACAGCTGTCAATCTCCCATACTTTATGAATAATACGTTCTCTCTTTCAACCAATCCCTGAAGACACCCGCGTTTCCAATGGAGCAATTACCAGTTGATGCGACCGCTGAGCGGCGCTTTCAAGAGTCTCACGATACTGCGCTCTGTTTGATACCTCCACCCCAATCTTGGGGGCCTATCAATGCGCTGCGATCACTCAATGATGAAAAATCCACAAAATGGCCGCCACATGTTACTCTTGTTTATCCGTTTGTCACGCCAGAAGCCCTCCCTGATGTGGCTGAGGCGCTCTGCCAGCATAAGATTGCATCTCAGGATGAAGACATCCCCATCAGCTTGGAGGAAGCTGGAGCCTTTTCTCACCGCCGACGAAGCACCGTCTTCATTCGGCCGAACCCCGGACAGCAAGTCAATCGTCTCTCAGAGCTGAGAGACCAAGTCTATCGTTTTCTCGGCTGGCCCAAAGGCAGAGAGTACCGGCCTCACTTGACGCTTGCTCAGAGCGAGGATTCTCAGACATCATGGCACCAATTTCTCCTGGAAAAGGCTCGGCTTTTGACGCCGTTGACATGGCATACCCATCAGCTCGCAATAATGATACGTGACCATCAATCGCCGAACGGCACCGCAGCCTCGCGACCAATGAGGCTTTGGGGGTACATCGACCTGACATCTCAGTCTGTTGTTCGCGATCCCGCAACTTTGGCTGCGATCCCTGCTCTGCCAGTGGATATTTCTCTGCCACGCCCTCAAACCACATTTCATCATGATGGAGTGAACTTGTCATGGGAGCCTCTTTCAGAATCCATCACTAACACAGACGTTGAGCCAACTCAGCTCAATCGTCTTGTTATCGCCTCTTACAATGTCCTGGCCGAGTTTGACTGGCCACCGAGCTCATCTCGCTATCTAGAACTTGTGGGCAATATTCTCTCGGAGCGCGCCTCCGCTGATATTCTTGTCCTTCAGGAAGTCACCGATCAGTTTCTCAGTTTTCTACTATCCGACTCCAACATTCGCTCGCAGTATCCCTACGCCACTCATGGACCACCCGATCAGCATGGCGTTGCTCCTCTTCCTAGCCATTTAAATATCGTTGTTCTAAGCAAGCTTCCATTTCGGTGGGAGTATCTTCCGAGCTTTAAACACAAGGGCTTTGGGATTCTCAAATTCCCGACAGTTCGAGTGGGTGGGCATTCAGACTCTCTCCCAATGCCCCTAGTATTGGCAGCTTGCCATCTCAGCAGGGGCCTAAACGATGCTGCCCTGGCGACTAAAAGAGACGAGCTGAAGAGACTTACCGAGCACTTGAACTCTTCGTTTCATCAACACTCATGGATAGTTGCAGGCGACTTCAACTTAGCCTCGTCCTCACATACAATCGATCAAGCGCTGCAAAGGGGCGAAGTTTCTCAAAAGGGCCTCGCTTGTCTTGAAGAAATTGAGGCTACATTGTCCAAGGCTGGGCTCCAAGACGCATGGTTAGTTTCCCGAGTTGGCCCTGGAGAATCTTCGAGTACAACGAAAAATCATGAATCGGATTTGGGACTTTATGAGGGAGAACAGGGAGCAACCTTTGACCCAATCTCCAACACCCTTGCTGCGGCCTCGGTCAGTGCCAACGGTAATCGTCCACAGAGGTATGATAGGATTCTAGTCACCAAATTTGCTCAATTATACCCTCATGGATTCAACATGTTCGGCCAAGCCATGAACGCAAGCGGGAGTATCTCTCAGAACCCGGCTAGCGACCATTGGGGCATTCGCTGCCTTCTTATGCTGTCACCATCCAATGTGGGCGTTGATACTCCCTCTAGTTCCAAGTTCCAGGAAACCAGCCTACACAAAGCCTCTCCAATATGGGGCAGCTTCGAGGAGTTGAAAGCCAGTTTGGTATCCAATGGCCAATTTCCTTCTGCTTCGGATGCGGAGCTTAGACAAGAAGCAGTAGCTCTGTTGCAAAGGACTTTGCTAGAGAATGATGCCACTGATGACGCTGAAAAACGCTCACAAGTTCAGCTTGTTCTCATCCCTGTGGGATCGTTTGGCCTTGGCGTGTGGACCAGCTTGTCGGACATAGACTGTCTCTGTGTAGGCAACATAAGTTCCAAGACATTTTTCTCTTTGGCGGTGCACAAGTTGAAGAAGGCTTCAGCGAACGGTATAAAGATCCTGCGTCGCGTTATGGCAAATACCGGAACAATGCTTGAGTTGGAGATCCGCGGCATCAAGTTTGATCTTCAGTATTGCGCTGCCGCAGCAATCGCTCAGGGGTAAGAGTTGGATATCTCTTCTCTTTGATTTGTTTTATTCTACTGGAATTTGCTAATGGTACAACCAGATATCCCGATGTTTTGAAACGACCTGCATCAGACCCTATCTTCTCCTTGCCGGTACAATCAATAGCAAAGCTTAAACCCGCTCGGGATCTTTTCTACCTACGGAGGTCCATTCCTGATATGACCAAATACCGTGTGGCGCATCTTTTCATCAAGGCCTGGGCACAATCCAGAGGATTGTACTCGGCAAAATTCGGATTATTGGGGGGGATTCACATCACCTCTTTGCTGGTGCCTGTTTGCAAGGCCTTGGCAAATGAACCCGAGGCAGCCTCCACCGCCGATATTTTGACCTCCTTTTTCTACCACTACTCGAAGTTCGAATGGGAATCAGGAGTGGTATTCGATCCCTTTTACCATCGTGACTTGAAATACCATCGCACGTTGAGGGAGCCACTTTGCCTGCTTGGTTGGCATGGTCCATCTCTTAATACAGCGTCCAGCGCCTCCATCTCCACTGTCAATGCTTTGGCCTCTGAGTTGACCAGAGTGGCAGCTCTTCTTTCTCAAGACGATATGACATGGAGCAAGTTTCTCGGCATGGAGCTATCTGGAACTCCGTCGAGCTTGATAGAGAAAGGCGCGGCTGATTTTCTTGGTTCCTATCGAACGTACATCAAAATCAGTGCCCGCTACTGGGGATCCTCCCAACAGAAAGGAAGAAGGTACCTAGGTTGGTTAGAGTCGAGATTTATATCCATACTCGTTGGTAAGTGTCTTCACGAATGCCATAAAAAACACAGCAAGTACTCACCTATAACATAGACATAAGCCGAAAGACTCTGGGCCTTGTACCACGTATCTGGCCCGCCAGATTCATAGACGAGGATCCAACCAGCGGTGCCGGTGAAGAGAATTCGGAGCTTTCGGCATGTTATTTGATAGGCCTTAAGTGGGTTGATAGTATTGCGGACAAGTCTGCAACGAGCCAGGCCGCCGCAGAAGGCAACATCCGCGTCATTCTCCAAGAATTCGAATCTCGCATCCAGAAGAGCGACAAATTTTATGACGCCGAGCACTGTTGGATGAGCGCATCCATTGTGCGCCGATCTGGCCTCGGCCCTGTGAAGCTTGCACCCGGACAGCTCTACGAGTACGATGGTGCCGATACAGATCTCGACGACGAGGAGAGCGACTCGGAAGAGGAAAATGAGCCAGCGAGCGAAATTTACGCCTCCAGGAAAGAGTCTCGATCACTGAAAACAGGCGCCTCCAAGTCTATATCCGAAGTTGTTAAGCCGGCTGGGGCAGGCAAGCTCCGCAGCGCAGTCGACGCCATGAATCGCATCCGATGGGATTCAGGCATGGACTCTAGTGACTACCTAGTTGGATACGAAGATCGTTTCCTCGGAGCTCAGGAGAAGGCATTGGACAACTGGAGAACCGAACAAACAGACGAGGAATTCATTCCACAACATCGAATCTTGTACTTCAAGCGCAAGAGCGATGGAGTAATTGTGTGGGATAGGAGGACACGAGTAGATACGATATTTGGTAGCGGACAAAGAACGTCCAAAGTTGATGCGTAAAGCATTGTGTGCTAGGTATATTGGTATATTAGGGTAAAACTATTATATGATTATAGGGTTGGCTATTGCATCCACGGCTATTGCGCGTAGCATATAGTCAAATCCAGTTTGAGTAGCCATGCGTATAGAGGACATCTAGTCAGGGTTTGGTTTGATAAGACTACCCAGAAGCCACCCTTAATTCTGCATTGCTCTATTCGAGTGATTTATTTCATGATTGGCACTTATCTGTGCGACTGATAGGGAACCCGTTCGTCTAAGAGAGACCAATGTTGCTTTGTAAATCCTCTGACGGATACTCATTCAACCTTGTGTGGTCTCGTGTGAGATGGGTCGAGTCCTTGGCATTATCGCATGCGTCTGTCATAGATCTTCATGACGCCTAAGTGGCAAGGCTCATAAAAACGCCTGCAATCGACTGCTTGTCATACTTGACGTATTTGCCCTTTCCTTTATCAATCTCGTGGTAACGATCCCAAAATCGTTCATACAACGGTTGCAGCTTTTGGCGAATGTCTTGCCCAAACATTGCTCGTACTTCGCGGTCCATGCTGTAAGATTTGTGTTTCCCTACCATGTCATCGAATGCGTTGTTGAACTGCGTAAACTTGTCCTTGATCTTGTCCTTGTCCTTGCTGTTGAGGCCCTTCACTACCGATGCCGAGTCGGCAGAATCCGCATGGCCAGACGTCGGGCGCTTGGTTCGGTTTGTGTGGATGGTATCGAATAGATGGACGGATATGTCCCTACATATATCGGTGTACATGACAGTCGCCTTCTTCCTCCACTGGTCAAGCGAATCAAGACGACCATCAAGCAGTGGTCCAAGCTCTGAACTGCGAATCACATGGTCTATAACGACAACACTGTTGGCTAAGAAGACGCCCAACAGGGACTTGCTTCTGAGCAGCACGCGGGCTTTTTGGTCCAAGGAGGAGAGCAAGACTTCGATAGTGTCAAGACAATATTTGGCGAAGAGGTCCTTACCATCGGCGCCAACATCAAATGAAGCTAGGCTCGGTATTCCCTCTGTCGTGCGGCCGTTGGCAGCAGCTCCAGGATTCCAGCCACCGTCGCCGAGAGATATCATGATGCTTGAGATGGGCCTTAAAAACTCCACCATTGAGTTTAATCGCTGCATCGTCTCCGCCACGATGGGACTTGCAGCTCCATCCGTTGGGAGCGTCTGCAGGTTGCCTATTTTCCGCTTGGTCTCTTCTAGCAACTCGGCGAGAGAAGACTTGGCTGTCTCGCGGACGGGTTTCAGAGCGGCAGATAATGATCCCTTTAGCTCACCTGTCCGCTTGTCGAGGTTATTCGAAAGACCGGAGATGATTTCGGTAACTTCGTAGGCCATGTAGCAGTCGGTGGTAAGATGGGATTTGATGTGAGTATTGAGCTCTCGCAGAGTTCGGGCCAGTTCAGTCACAGCAGCTTGGCACGTCGCCTGCAGGATGGGGCCCCAATCCTCACGCGTAAAGATACTGCAGATATTGTCATATTCCGCAATAAAAATGCCCTCCATAGCCTGTGTGTATGTTCCAATACCATTTGCGCCTGCTTGGTATATATCGCCTGGGTTCTTCTTCTTGGCGGTATTGACACTCGCCGCGGCCAAATTAGCTAGAGAAGCTGATAAATATGGCCCTCGTATATCGGCGTATATCTTGGCGACAGAAGAGTCGAAGCCGTTGGCGTAGTTTCCCGCAACATGAGAGTAAATGAGGCCCAGCCTAGCAATCTTGTCTTGGGAAAGCACGGGAAAGGGCTTGTCTTTGGTGATGTAGTGGAGCGGTTCGAGTGATCGGGGGGTTTCGCCGCGTAGAATCTTGTCGAAATGGTTCTCTAACTGCGTATTTCCCAGCTTGATGAGACGGGTCAGGTCGTTCATGGTGCCCTGGTTTGCGCGCAGATTAGACGTCTGCATTTCCTTGTATGAAGTGCTAATCCGTTTGATAGAAGCCAAGTAGTTGGACAAGCCGGCTTTTTCAGGCCCGGATCGAATGATTTGCTCCTCGTCATCTTTGCTATCCGAGGGTTGCCGTAGGCGATCGATGGCAGCAAGCACAGACTCGACATCTAGCTTCCTTACTTAGCAGTAACTCCAGCTTTGGCAAGAGAGTGCGACTAACTCTTGGAAAGTGTTTGCAGGCGCCTCGTTTCTCCGTTTAGAGGACCAGCGACATCTCGTACGCTCTGGCCCGTAGCTTCGAGTCGGCCGAGGGAAGCTTGGATCTTCTTCGTCAATTGGGTGGTTCTATCGAGCCTGGAATTCAACACGTCAACCTCCGCTCTAGCTTCCTCGTCTATAGCATGGTATGTGCTATTGGACAAAGCCCCAATAGCCATGACGCGTGCGACAGAGATTCGGCTGCTTGGAAACGAAGAGAGTTGAAGAGCAATGTCATCGACAATACGGAGTTGCAGGGGGAGTCGTATCCGGGGGCTAGCGGGAGATTCGCCGACCGATAAGAGCTAGATGGCATTCGCTCTCAACGTAAACCAGGATTAGGTAATCAGCTTAGAATACCGGTATAAACACAACATTTACATATCGAGTGCTGGAAACATGATATATTCTGTGCATAATAGACATTAAATATCATCATTTATCAACTCAAGTTCAAGGCGCGATTCAAACCAGCAAATTTGATCTATATAATCGGTTCTAGGTTTAAAAACTCCTCAATTTCTTGGTATACATAATTCAGATCGGCTTCTTCATCTTTTCCCTTGGACCAGTTATAAGTCAAGTCCTTATTTCGGCTCAATAATTCTCCTATTACCTCTGCTCGGTCGGTGATAATCTCTGGTATCCCACTTATTCTAGCACATTGGCTGCCCAAGCTTGTCGAGCTGTATCCTTCAACTAGCTTGAACAAGTAAATGACCTTGGCTTCCGCATCAACAGCATGCGAGTCAATTTTCACCTCCATGTGTGCTAATGCGAGTTGACCATAGTGATTCAAATAGCCATTGGCAAATATTTCGTAGAAATGTGTAGCCGCCAACACTTTTGGTGACTTCGTTGCGGAAGAAAGAAAATAGTCTAGCATTGCTGTGAACATCCCAACACCATCATCGGCTGTAGTTCCATTTCCAAACTCATCCAGTATGATCAGGCTTCGTGATGTAGCATATTTCATGGCATGTGAGACTTGTTTCAGATCTAGTGCGAAGGTGCTTCCAGTACTGGACACGCTCTCTCTTGACGAGATCCGAGTCAAGATTTTGTCCACCGTGCCTATGATAGCTTTATCAGCTGGTACAAAACTACCAATATGTGCCAAGTAAACGATAGCTGCAACCTGTTTGATATAAACGCTTTTCCCAGACTGGTTTGGTCCAGTCAACACTAACGCTTGGACTCGACGTCCTGGTGCCGTATTGTCATCGCCGATGAAGCAATCGTTGGGGATAAATGAAGGAGCCAGCAACTCTTGTAGCGGATGTCTTCCACCTGTGATGTTAATGGTGTTTTCAATTGTCATCTGAGGTGCTTTCCAGCCATACTTTGCAGCGCCAATAGCAAGAGCAAGAAGGGCATCGAACTCTCCGCAAATGGTTGCAGCCGCTAAAAGCGTCTTCTCATGGGCAATAATATCCACGGCTAGCTTCTGCATCACTTCAACTTCCCTATCTTCTGATCGTTAGCAAGTCTATAAGCTTGGTCAGACGACACGAAGCCTACCGCTGATTTGGGAGTATATATCTCCAAACTGGTTGTCGAGGTCCGTCATATGGCGATTTTTATAGTAAGCCGTTTCATTATCGGTGAAAGATTTCTTCCATAGACCATCTCCTGTAAATTCCGCATCGAAAATACTGCCATTGGTTTGCTGGGAGTCTTGCTCTACTACAGTCAAAAATCCAAGCTGAGGAAGGAAAATGCATGATTTGATATGCCGGCGTGCCCACATTGGCAAATCTTGAATAACACTGTTGGCGACCTCTGTCAAGAGGCTATCTATGCCGTCATACAGCCGTTTCAACTCATCTAATTTGACGTCAACGCCGGGCTTGACTGAATAGCGTTGCTGGAACTTTGCCGCTTCAAAGTTGACAACTCTATCAATCATGCTGCCTACCAGATTGAAGGCTGGGGGAGGGATTCCGTCGACAATCTAAATTGTTGTTAGAATCAGTGTCGGACAAATTTTAGGCCACTCACTCTGCGAATAATACTGCCCTGGTTCGGGTTGGATAGAGCAATTGCAATTTCTCTGAGTTTGAGGGATTGAGATGCGAATCTTCTCAGTGTACCCTATACACTAATGCTGAATGATTTGCGGGAAGACGGAGAGTTGATACCCTTGTGAAGATGTGACATTGTATGCGCTATATCTCCCATTTTTCGAACAATAGAGACAGCGCGTCTTGTCTTTTCCTCGTTGTTGATTTCCAGAAGCATGGAAATAGTGCGTTGCCGGTCAGTGATGATGTCGAGGTTTGATGTAGGATTAAGAAACATGTGTCGGAGGTGGGTTCGGCCCTGGGGGGTGGAAGCCAATGGATGAAGGAGACCATATATCGAGAGGTTCTCTTTTCCAACTGAGCTCTTAGAGTCGACATTCCAAGCTTGGCTATTTGGGTGTGACTCGTGATTGATGATCTGTAAGGATAGGAGGGACTCCTCGCTGATAAAAACATGATCCAATAAGTTAAACATTGTAATAGATACCACATTGAAAAGGTTTTCTGTGATAGAGCTGCTTAAAGATGACGCGAGCGAACGACGCCGATGTAGCTCTGTAAAAACGGCGCCTGCGCAGCTCAACTGTTCTTATGAGTCTTCGTCCAGACATCAACTTTGACGCGATTGTCTACTTACGGATGCAACACTATCTAGGTCAATCAAAGAGCCGCAGCGGATTAGTTTCATGCAATGAGGTTCTTGGCGATCGAGGGTTTGAGCCTGGATATTCTTTTCACCAGATTGTCTCTCAATATTTGACGGAGATGTAATCGGAAATGAGGAAACTCCGTGAGGATATAGCGATGACAATTCTTCGCAAGCAAACATGTGCGAGAAATCAGAAGAAGACATTAAACGCAAAACAAGCCCTGATAGTCGAACAGATAAGGAGTTAAAACGATCAGCTATGCCAGATGCTGAATGCACAGGAAAATGCTTACTGTTAGCATTCTTCTCCGCATGCTTTTCAACAAAGGCCAGGATTGTTTCCGGAACTCGCCGTGACATCAGAATTGTCGTCGCCTGCGCGAAATTGAGAAATTGCTCTGCTACGTTTTCGTTCACCATAGGTATGTCATTCGCTATCTTGAGAACACCGTCCGCCGTGGAGAAGATGCTGCATCCCATCATCTTCTTGTCTCTCACGTCTAGAGCGACGATGGACTCCCTGAGGTCGTCGGCCCCGGCGTCTTGGTCGCACGCGACATTTTCTGCGGCTTCCATCGTGAAATCTCTTAATAGAAGGAATTGTACGAGGCGTGGGCGTTGTTGGATAGGTGAAGTTGTTAGGGCATGAGGTAGTAGGAGGTAGGGGCTAGGGAGTAAATGATACGACAATGAAAGGCAGGAGCGATGCGATTCCCCTCGTATCTCACTTATCGATAGGATCATGTTGCTTGGGCAAGAGCCGAGTACAATGTATCACCACAAGCACTGGAAAACGAGAAGCGGATAAAGAAAAGTAATCGAATTATAATTAGACACGCGCCATACGCCCCCGGCAAGACTGTAGTGGTATTATTCCTCGCTGTTGAACATAGACAGGCACAGGCGCCTAGAACTCTGCGACAACGTCACCAGTATTATTTATAGGGATGATACGATCTCGTCCTCCTCCACGCGAATCGAGTGCTCCGAGCCCATTGCTTGTACAGTGGTGAGTGCCTTCTCCGGCGCGATTACAGCAAAGCCCCTATGAAGATATTAAGAACTGTTTTGGACTTATAGAGTTGGAAAACGTACCTGATGATCGTGTAGACATGTGTGATCTTGCCACCGGCTTTGAGGATGTTGTCCTTGACTTGGTTGACGACCGAATCTGGTGTGGAGGCGTCATCAAACCAAATGATGGCTGACTTCTTTTGATCAACAGCAGAGCCGAGTTGGAAAAGGCTTAGAGCCGCGACGAAAAACAGGCTGTACTTCATATTGGCGGAGGTGAGTGAGTAGGTAGTGTGATGACAATACCGGAGTCGACGATGTTGCGATTGTCAGTGGGAGGATGGAGACGGACAATCTGGCACCATGCCCCTTGTAGTTTAGTACTACGCTACTCACCACAGTGCTCCTTACCTAAGAATAAAACATTACCTAATTAAATTCTAAGAGAGAGAATTAAATAAATTGTTTAATTTCATTTAGCTTTGTTACATAGTATCTATTAAATGTATAGTGTTAATAATATATCAATAAAGTAATCAAATAATTAATATAACAATAAAAAGTTCTTTAATTCTCGAAATATATAAGATACATACAACTTATATAATAAATTTACCTTA
The DNA here is from genome assembly GCF_033847375.1 of Trichoderma aggressivum f. europaeum. Taxonomy (NCBI): domain Eukaryota; kingdom Fungi; phylum Ascomycota; class Sordariomycetes; order Hypocreales; family Hypocreaceae; genus Trichoderma; species Trichoderma aggressivum. Next base: position 137,291 of record NW_026946425.1, on the reverse strand, counting down.
TTTCATCGATGTGACTTAAGAAACTGTTAATAAATAATAATTAAGAAATACACAACAAAGGATAAATTGAATTCTAAAAATAGACATCTCCTAAACACCTCGAAGCATTACGGATTGTGGCGCAAGTGAAACGCGAAGCTGCCTCCAAACCCCTGTTCTCTCAGAGGCCCATTGATAGTCGGCTGGTGATTATTCAATATGTGTATATGCTAGATGTTGGTATTCGATTCCTTCCCCCCCAAAACACTGTTTGGATACTTATTCATAAACCACACAGAGGGGCTATTGTCGGCCGATGCTTATTCCAGCAAAGGGATCAGCTATCGGGCCTAGTCCGTAATGTCGAGTCCGTGCTACGATTACGACGCATATCGCTTTGAAAGCTTGTGACAATGTCCTCCGAGCTGCCAGACGACGACCGGACGGCACGCTCGCCGCCTCTGGTTTTACAAGGCGCCAATTCGTCCGATAACCACCGCGAGCCAACGAGGTCGAATAACGAACCCGGAGTGTCAACCTACTGGCATCCGTCCTATAGCTCGTCTTCTCATGATAGTATAAACTTCGATTCGCATATAGATCCTACGGCGCTGCAGGCAGCGCTTCCTCCTGATATTCCACCACCTCTCTCGCAATCACCACACTTTGCTCCAGATTCATATCACCCGTTCGATGGAGGCTCGCAGTACATCGAAGAGTCGGCGAATCCGTACTATTCGGATTCTGATAGAGTTCCGCTTACGGCGGGAGTGCAGCCGATATCTGGCACCCATATCGAAGACACTCGCGGAATCCTTGCTAGAGACAGTTTCCAGACTGTTCGTGACGACGACAATACTCCAATCCGTGACCAAGAGGGAAAGGGACTTGGACATGGTTCGAATTCGGGTTATCTATCCGCTGGTCATCAAAGTTATGGGTTAACACTGGATCCTGGAGACTTTCGCCTATCGCGATCACCGTCTACATCTGGAGCCTTTCATCGCGCCGGATCAATTGTGAGGGCTATGTCCCAGAGAGTTGTGAATCTCAGCGGAGAATCAGATATCACCGACCAGGGATCTTCACGTTATCGCTCTCGCTCCCGCGACTCATCAAGTGAACGACCAGTCAACCCAGCAACGACGACGTACGGCCCGGAATCGTATTATGGCCGACCAGCTTCTTCTCGGGAGGAGAAGGCCGGTCAGAACCTGTTCTTGACTACCGATATTCCACCTCGCGCCGCTCGCGTAAAACCTCCCAATCCTCTCAAGGGCAAAACACTGGGCATATTTTCTCCAGAGAGTCGATTTAGATTATGGATGTGTGATATCCTGGTCAATCCATTCACTGAGCCCTTTATCTTAGTCCTTATCATCGCTCAAACGATTCTACTTGCCGTGGAATCCTGGCCAGACGTCTTCAGTCCTGGCAATGAGCGCCAAGAGCGATGGGGTAAAAAACCAATAGACTGGACTATACTGGGACTCTTTATCATATTCACATTAGAGATTGGTGCCAGGATTGTGGTTTCAGGGTTCATATTAAATGCGGCCGAATACAGTACCATTGATCGCAGCAGGGGCATCAGGGCAGCAGTTGAAGATCGATACAAAACCATTTTTCAACCCCAGCGACAAAAGTCAACGAAAAGAGTTCGGTCAACTCAACCTCAGGCCGCCCCTGCTTTTGCCCGCTCCTTTACAACGCTGATGCAGGGCCCACAGACTGGTCCAAAGACGATTGAGGACCAGCAACGCTTTCAATTGGCACGCCGAGCCTTTTTGCGTCATTCATTCAATCGCATGGATTTCGTTGCCGTTGTCTCTTTCTGGATTACCTTTGGGCTAAGTATCAGTGGAACTGAGCACCGACGCCATTTTTTTCTCTTCAAAATGCTGAGCTGCCTTCGCATTTTGAGACTGCTTGCCCTTACTCACGGCACTGCTGTAAGTGGTAGTCTATTTACTTTGACTTATTATGATGCCATACTTATGCGACATAGATTATCCTGAGAAGTTTAAAGAAAGCTGCCCCTCTCCTTGTCCGTGTAGCGTTTCTCATCAGCTTCTTCTGGCTCCTTTTTGCTATCATCGGCATACAAAGTTTCAAATCCAGCCTTAGTCGACAATGTGTATGGTTAGATCCGTTGGATCCCACCAATTTGACAGCCTCATTCACCAACAGTATGGAATTTTGCGGTGGCTACTTGGATAACGCGACTGGAGCCACGCGGCCTTGGGTAAAATTCAGTACCCCCGGATCGCTTGACAACCTGGCCAGGGGAACTGCCGAAGGGAAAGGTTTTCTGTGCCCTAGAGGATCGATATGCCTGCAGCAGGATAACCCTTACAATGGAACAGTCAACTTTGACAACATCCTCCAGTCCCTGGAGTTGGTCTTTGTCCTCATGAGTGCCAATACTTTCTCTGACTTGATGTATTACACTATGGGCTCAGATTACCCTCAAGCGGCTCTCTTTTTTGGCGCTGCAATCATGATTATGATGTTGTGGTTGACAAACCTGCTGATAGCCGTCATTACTTCATCGTTTCAGGTCATTCGTGAAGAAAGCAAGTCAAGTGCCTTTACGGTTGAAGCGGAACCATCTTCACAGTTGCACACAGATGAACGAAAACGAAAAATTTCGCCTGCACAGAATTTATACAGGAAAACCTCGTTCTTCTGGTTAGTTGTTGTTGCCTTTGCATTGCTCAGCGAAGCTTGCCGTAGTGCATCCATGTCACATACTCGAGAAAGATTTATCAACGCAGCCGAGGTTATTGTCACCATACTTCTCGATATTGAAATTATCATTCGAATTGTGGCCTTCTGGCCTAGGTTCCATCGCAGTTGGCAGAACTTGTTTGATTTAGCCTTGGCTATAATCACTTCCGCAATTCTTATTCCGCCTGTTCACAATACTCGGGTATATGCGTGGCTCACAGTCTTTCAAGTCCTTCGAGCATATCGAGTTGTCTTGGCAATCCCTGTGACGCGAAAGCTCATCTTGCTAGTGCTGGGAAGCGCGGCGGGTATTGGGAACCTTATGCTGTTTGTGTTTCTGATGACCTTCTTGGTGGCAATCCTAGCTGCGCAGCTCTTCAGGGGTCAAATCCCCGTTTACGACGATGATGGGAACTTGAATCGCATCTCATTCAACACCATATTCAACTCCTTTCTTGGCATGTACCAAATCCTCTCCAGTGAGAACTGGACGGCTATTTTGTACTCGGTCACCTCTTATACCACGGCAACGAAAACGGCTTGGATTGGTGCGATTTTCCTAATAGGCTGGTTCATTTTGTCATTCTTCATCCTGATCAACATGTTTATTGCTGTTATCCAGGAGAACTTTGATGTGTCAGAAGACGAGAAGCGTTTAGAGCAAGTCAAGGCCTTTCTTCAGAGGAAGGAACTTGGGCGTACGGCCAACAATCTTACACTGTCGACAATCTTCAGCTGGGGAAAATCTCGCCGCCGCAAGGATCCATTGGACTATGGCCCAGGCATGATGGAGATGCTTCTCAAGGATACCGTGGTGCAGGAGTTTTTGGATGATGAAGTGGCCGACCCTCTCCGTCTTAACCCAGAGCACAGAGGCCCACCGCAACGGAGCACGACGAGGCTGATGGGAGATGGTAGGCCGGGGTTTTTAAAGAAGATATGGTCCCGGATCCATAAGAGCGAGCCCAACCCCTTTTACTCCAATATCCGCTTTGACGGTCCGAATGGCACCTTGGACCCTCGACAAATGGCCCGGCAGGCGGTAACAGCAACGTCGGCTCGCCGTAAAGCCCAGCGAGATTACCTCGCTCAGTATCCACGATACAATACCTCGTTATACATTTTCCCTCCCACCAGTCGCATCCGGCGATTTTGCCAAGGTCTTGTAGGCCCAGCAAGAGGCCTCGAGCGGTTTGACGGCGTCGAACCCAACAAGATAGCCTGGTACACGATATCTACTTTCATCTACGCCTCAGTCTTTGCAATGGTTGTGATAGCATGTGTCACAACACCGATCTATCAAAAGGAGTATCGAGATCACCATCCTGCTACCATGACGCAATGGTATATCTGGACAGACATGGCCTTTGCTGTCATCTTCACAATCGAGGCTATTATCAAGATAATCGCCGACGGCCTATTATGGACGCCCAATGCATTCCTACGTAGCTCGTGGGGCATCATTGACGCAGTTGTGTTGATTACCCTTTGGATAAATGTTGTGACATTACTTATCGATGATGGTGCCATTTCGAGAGCATTGGGTGCATTCAAAGCCCTTCGAGCGCTCCGACTATTGAATGTCAGCGACAGCGCGCGGGACACGTTTCACTCACTCATCATAGTCGGATGGTGGAAACTTTTAGGTGTATGGAGAACACTATATTCCATTGACCTTTACTAGAGATTGCTAACACTGTCATAGGCCGCATTTGTGTCCATCTCTCTTCTGATTCCATTTGCCATTTACGGCTTGAATCTCTTCAGTGGAGAGCTAGTGTCTTGCAATGACTCTGGCGACATAACTCTCCTATCCCAATGTTTCGGCGAATTCAACAGCACCCCTTATTCTAGCGATTGGCCAATTTTGGCACCAAGAGTGGCGGCAAATCCGTATTTCAGCTTTGATGACTTTGGCTCGTCGCTCTTCACCTTGTTTCAGATTGTCAGTCAAGAAGGATGGGTGGATGTTTCTTTTGCTGCTCAAGCAATTGTTGGTCGCGGCATGCAGCCACAGGATGCGGCCAATCAGGGGAATGCCATGTTTTTCGTTGTATTCAATCTCTTGGCAACCGTTTTCATCCTGACTCTGTTCATCTCCGTCTTTATGAGAAATTACACAGAGCAGACTGGCGTTGCGTATCTGACAGCAGAGCAGCGATCATGGCTTGAACTGCGAAAGCTTCTGCGCCACATCTCACCGTCAAAAAGCTCCTATGATGAATCAGAAAACAAATGGAAGAAATGGTGTCACAAGAGAGCCATTGAAAAAAGAGGCAAGTGGTACCAAGCGGTTACCGTGGTGCTGGTTTTGCATCTGGCTTTGCTGGTTGCCGAGTTCAACGACGAGCCATCCTGGTGGACTACGACCCGTGAATACGTATTTTTACTCTTCAGCCTGATATACATCAGCAACATCACCATCCGAATACTAGGCCTGGGTTGGACGCGTTTCCGACGAAGCTCTTGGGATCTTTACTCTCTCGTAGCTGTATCGGGTGCTTTCATTGCTACTCTAGCACTGTTGATTGCAGACGCCAGGGCTGATACGTATGTGCAGCTGCAAAAGATATTCTTAGTGGCCATCGTTCTCTTGGTGATACCTCGGAACGACGCGCTGGACCAGCTGTTCAAGACGGCCGCGGCAAGTTTGCCTGTAATTGGTAACCTCCTGGCCACCTGGTTCGTGTTCTTCCTTGTCTTTGCCATTGCCATGACGCAGACCTTCAGCCTGACCCGGTTTGGAGATAATGAGGGAAGCGACACCAACTTTAGAACAGTTCCGATGGCTTTGATCTTCTTGTTTAGAATGAGCCTGGGAGAAGGATGGAATCAAATCATGGAAGACTACGCCGGCATCGAGCCGCCTTTCTGCGTCGAAGCTGACAGCTTTTTCGACAGCGACTGCGGCAGCAAGCCATGGGCCAGGTGCTTGTTCATAGCCTGGAACCTTGTCAGCATGTACATCTTTGTGAACCTGTTTGTCTCGTTGATTTTTGAGAGCTTCAGCTATGTTTACCAGCGTTCGTCTGGCATGTCTGCGGTTGATCGAGATGAGATTCGAAGATTCAAGGAAGCCTGGCGGAGTGTAGATCCAGCCGGAACTGGCTATATCACCAAAGAAGCCTTCCCACGTCTGCTCGGCGAATTATCTGGTGTATTCCAGATGCGGATCTATGAAGCAGAGGATTCTGTACGGCAAATCCTGGACGATGTTCGCGAAGATCTCAGGATGTCTCGCCATACCTCGATAGTCTCGATGGCTGCGCTGAATGACATTGATATCAACAGATTAAATGAGAGGCTCAGCCATCTGGATGTCAAAAAGATTCGCAAACGCCGCCATCGATTTAATATCTTTTACGAGGAAGTTCTCGTCAGCGCCGATCCCGATAAGGGAATCGCCTTCACCGATGTTTTGATGATTCTTGCTCATTACAATATTATCAATGATAGCAAGAGTCTAAGGTGAGTCCATACCGCCGAACTATAGACTAAAATTCAAATTGACTAACGATTGACAGGCTTGAGGAATTCTTGCGGCGGCGAGCACGGCTACAGCGTGTCGACGAAGGTATCCGACGACGGATCGTGCAGGGTTTCTTTGATACACTGTAAGTACAATTTCTTGGGCCCCTAAACATATGTGCTTGAACAGCGAGCTGACAAGATTGGCCCAGATACTGGTCACGCAAATTCAAAGCACACATGGAGCGAAAACGAGCCTCTCGCATGACAACAGTTCCGCAGCTTAGAATCCCGGATATTCTAGTTGAAGACGACGAGGATGACTCCTTCGCTGCACAGACAGAAGCGAAGATGTCTCAGGTCAGCATGGGTTCTGGTGAAGATGGACATAGAAAGTCGGCCTGGCCTCCGGAGTCGATAGCAGATGGCGGCGCCATGCACAATCACCCTCTCGGCCTCCCTCGCGCATCGTTATCGGCAAACGAGGAGAGCGGAGGCGTTTCGACATTCAGCTTCGAGCTCGAAATGCCAGATGTTCGGGAAGCGACGGTTGCGGAATTGTCACGCCCGGTGGACGATGGGAATCTAGACTCGGTCCAGGACATGCTGGATGGCTCAGTATGGATAGACAGCATCCGGCGGAGTGCGACTCTACGGAGCACAGACAGAAGCTCATATAGATATGATGATTTGCCCTAGTCATCGCTGGGCGATGTAGACGGGGGAAATTATTGGGGAATACCGTTTAGAATAAACATATTTACAGGCGAGTTAATTTTTGTTTAGCCGTAATCTATCTAATGCATGAACCTCTTTGTTGTGAATATCTTTCTTTTGCCACTTTTTGCCTTTCTCCCTTTTCCCCACGTCTTGCCAGTATGTCCCCCCTCCTTTTCTCATATGTTTGACAGCATCTTCATTTCCAATTATAGACATTATCGTGTGTTGTGAATGTCCAGGACCAGAATGTCGTGGGCTCCCACCCGGGTCAATTCATCCATCACCACAGCAATCTTCTTCTTCTCAACCATTGAGCTCACGGCAACCCAGCCGTCGTCCAGCGTTGTGATGGTTGGGGCCCGCTTTCCCGGTGTGATCTTTGTAGCTGCCTCGACGCCTGACCGTTCAATGTTGTATTGGCAAAGGACATATCGCTGGGCCGTGATGACACCACGTATCCGCGAGGCAATCAGATTGACCAACTCGGGGTTGGATGGTGAGCGGGACTTGATGAGGACGGCAGTTGAATCGACGACTGTGTCGATGGCTTTTAGTCCCGCAGCCCTCATGGTCTCTCCTGATTCTGCGACGGGTTTTAGTTTCGATATGCTAAGAGCCCGCCAATGGGGAGAAACGGGCGGAGAGAAAATGGCAGCAAAGGGAGCGCAAGCATGTAAAAGACCAACTTACCAACAAGGTCGACGATACCATCGGCGACACCCAATGCGCATGCCGCCTCAACACTGCCGCTCAGCTCGATAATTGTAGTCTGAAGCTTTCCGGAGGGCGAACCGCCGTTTGCCTGAGCCTCCAGCTGGGCAAAGTACTCCGCAGTCAGGTTGACGAAGCTCGTGCCAATGGTGCGGCCGATGAGGTCTGCGCTGGTAGCGTACACGCCCTTCTCGGGAACCTGGACCTGGAGCTTGCACGAGCCAAACTCGAGTTCCATGATGCTCTCAGTGCCCGAAGCCTGGGAGGCAGCAGCCCCCGCGCTGGCCGCAACGGCATTGACGCCAGCGTCGTGCTCCTTGACCTGATCCCATCCGGTGATTCCCAGGTCGACGCGGCCCTGGCCAACAAACGTCGGGATGTCGGCGGCGGGCAGGAAGATGAGGGCGATCGGGAGGTTCTTGACGAGGGCAATGTCGAGGCGGTTCTCTCTGCGGAACTGGATGTCGGCGCCTTCGAGGAGATTCAAGGTAGCCTGGTTCAATCGGCCCTCTGCAGAAGAAGAAAAGGAAGAAAAGAAAAGGTCAGCGCCAGCTACAGGAGAATGCTGTTTGTTGCGATCAAGGAAAACCAACTTTTTGGCACCGCAAAGAGCAAGCGTCCGTTGAGACTAAGACGAGAGAGAAGAGAAAAAGGGTCAGCATCTTTTGGTTCCTTATACAGCCAGCGAAATAAATGAATTGTCCGGGCCAACGCCGTATAATTGCCTCCCAGACTCACCTGTTGACGAGATCCATTGTGACGGACGATGGCGAGAGTGACAAGAGAGAAAGCAATGTCGCCAACGGCCTTGACGATGGAGGGGTCGGAAGAAAAGTACAGTCGGCAGTCGTCGAAGCAAGTGGGACTGTCTTTTTCGACGAGTCATACCATAGATTGAAAATGACGGAACGGATCCGATTCTCTGTTAAAAGCCATGGCAAAAGCGCTAACAACGGAATTGTTTCTCGAGCCTTTCGGGGCCCTCCGAAACCGGTACCAGAAAACGCACCAGTAGGTCCCTACATATGCAAGTCATCCATTGGGTCTTACTTTCTTATTTCTGAACTCAGACATTCCAACTCCACCCACCAGGGTGTCAAGTATCGGGCATGTAGCAAGCCCGCTGGTGGTATGCAAATTGCGATATGGAAAGGTACTTTGTAGATTAGTCTGGGGTACATTGGCTTGGCACCACATGTCAAATACTCCCATGCCTCTAATAAGCCCCAATCTGCCACATGTCAGTGACGGTAGACTGTGAAGCTACTGCACGGCGAATCCAGCGCTACACCAACAAGCGCACCTTGTCTCATACAATGGTGAGGTGGTTAAAGTACCTTGTGTATATATATATCTATTTTATAGAGAAAGAATCGAATCAAATGTCAATTATTATGTAACCCATATTAATATTAATAACAAGTTGTCAATCATCTTATTGTGCAACGTTTATTACTTGTATATCAACCAGTGCTAAACCTATATACCTTATACCAGGCAAAAACATACCTCCATGTATCGGCGCGCTTTATAGCAGTATTTATATCGTGCCCAAGGAACTTTTTGCGCCGTCTACTATACCGGGTCTACATCCCTAAAGACAAGACACTATACAGACAACAACGGCGGCCCCCGGGTTTGCTTGGCCGGGGGGGCGGAAATGGGCCCCTCGAGTCCCCTTTTTATGACGACAATAATGCCGGTACAACCAGCCATCATCTTCTGTCTGTCTGCTGCTGCTGCTGCTGCTGCCGCGCAGTAGGGCTCCTCGCCCAGAACCATTCTACCATCCAATGCTAGAGAGAGAGAGAGAGAGAGAGAGAGAAAGAGAGAGAGAGAGAGAGAAAACAATAAGAAAAGACATGTGCGCTGCGACAAAGTCTCGCTCTAAATGACCAAAATCAACAAGTCAATGATGCGCCGCGCTCTTCATGTTGCCATTGTACTCAATGTGATAAAAACACCCTGTCAAGTAAAATGTCTGAAGTCAAGTCATTTGCTAAGACGTGGGACAATTCTTCCACTTCGAATTAGCTTCCCAACATCAATCTGTGTTTTGACCTTTGGGGTTTGGGTTTAGAATGCAGGTCCTAGACCATTGCGGGATTGTCTTTTGCTGAAGCGGTTCCTTTTTGCGGGCGTGGGGTCTTCGATGCTGGCTTGGCCTTTGCTCAAATGGTTACGCCCAGATCGGTCGCTGCCTGCAAAGCCATCTGAAGTGTTCCCTCTGCCGACTAGAGTGCTGGACGGTGTTGATACCTGTGACGACATCTCGCCAAAGCCGGCGTCAGATGCCAGCGTCTGTTGTGACAATGCCATGTCTCTAGCTCTCTCTAGGCTTTCCACCCATTCTTCAGCAAACGCATGGTCGCCCCCTGAACCAGATGCAGTCTTTGTTTCTTCAAATGTAAAGTGTTGGCCGCCCTATTCAATTTATGAGATTCATGATTGCCGAGAATATAATTCAAAGGGGAAAGGGGGTTATATGGTCTTACCGTATCGAGACACCATACGTACTGGCCCTTGGCATCCTGATGGGTTTTCCACGTTGTATCGGGTGCCAGAAGCGACAGCTCCTGTTTTGCTCTCTTCTCTTCACCCCCCGCTGGAGCCAACAAGATGCGGCCGCTTGAGGTGACCATGACGAGCCTCTGCCGTTTTTTGGTCGTGCTTCCGCCAAAGAATCGAGCCAGTTTCCTATGGCCCTCATCAGACCCTTTCCCGTTGGATCCATTGGGTATTGGCGCAGAAAGAACCATCATGTCGCCAAGCTTCAAGATGCGTTCGTTGTTTCGCGTAAGCACTGGAGACCACTCAATGTCTAGCTGTGTCGGGGGTGGCAGCTCCGTGATGATACGGGCAGGTCGGTTGTTGCCGTTCACTGGATTGCCTTGCGAGCTGTTTGGTGGCTGTGCTCGGGTGTTTGGGCTAGGGCTGGTTGAAAAGTTGTTGAGCTGGATGATGTTTGGTTCCTGGGCTGGCGGGACATAGGGACGCAGTCGTGGAGCTTTGGACCTCCACAAATGTCTTCCAAAAGGCTGGCCGCTGAAGAACTCATGGTTCTTGATGTGCTCGATGGTGAGTCTCCTGGCCGGGTCAAGAACGAGGCACCGCTCTACTAAATCTCGTGCCAGGGGAGGAAATCCTTGAGGAAACTCGTATTCCAAGTTGACAATCTTCTGAAAAGTCAGGTATTCGCTGCCGGCCTTGAAGGGTGGCCGTCCAGCCAGTAGCTGATAGATGATGCACCCAAAAGCCCAAAGGTCGCTAGCCTTGCAAGCATTCTTGTGCGTAAGCAGCTCAGGGCTCACGTATTCGGCCGTACCAACAAAAGATGCCGCACGGCCGTCGTCGTTACGATTATCCGTGTCGAGTCCATCGCCACCGTCGGCGTTTCCGTCCTGCGTGGCTCGGGGGTCGTTGAGGAGCCTGGCAGTGCCGAAATCTGTAATCTTGACGTGCATCTGGTCGTCAAGCAGCACATTTTCTGGTTTCAAGTCACGGTGTATAACTCCTCGCGAGTGCATGTAGTCAATGGCGTCGAGAATCTGGGCCCCGTAGTATCTTGTACATTCGACATCAAACGTGCCGGTCCTCTTCAGCACGCCGAGCAGCTCGCCGCCATTGCATAGATCGAGCACGTAGTAGAGGGACGTCTCGTCTTGGAACGTGTAGTACAGGCGAACAATGCCAGGGTGCTCGGTCAAGCGATTTAATGTGTTTTTCTCGATATTGACGTATTTGATCTTCTTCTCCTTGATGATGTGTCTCTTTTCCAAAACCTTGATGGCGTACTCCTTGAGTGTCTGGCGGTCAGTCGCTAGATATACGGTGCTGTACGAGCCCTCGCCGAGCACCCGTCCAAAGGAGAAGTCTCGGACTCCTTTTTTGATCTGTCGAACGACCGGGCGGCCGCTTTTGTCGAGCTCCCGGCGTACACCAACGGCGGCGCCGCGGTCTTTCCACTCCTCGCTGGTTGTCGGGATGGGGGCATCGCCGGCGAATGCCTGAGATTTGGCACTCGAGGCACTGCCCTCGCGCTGAGACGGCTGTCGTGAAATCGCGGGCTGGGGCGGGTGATGGTAGCGTGAAGGCGCCCTCTGGCTGGGTTCTCGGCCAAGGTATTGCGCAGACACGGCGTCGGGTCCTGCCGCCGCATCGGAGAGCGTCACCCGCAAGCCGTCGGAGGAATGCAGGATGCGTGGAGGTTGAGATTGGGGTTGAGGTTGGGGTTGGGGAGCGTTGTTGTGGTTGTGAGCTTCGACATCGGCTGGGGGCGCCGACGGATTCGGGTCGTCGTGAGCAGCATCAGTAGCATCGTCGGGATTGGCGATTCGAAGTCCTCCGAGAGCCTGAGAGAGACTCAGGTCCCCATTCATCGTGACGGTCAAGGAGCACAGGATGCTCCTTGGGGATGGCGGACTCCCTACTGTATGAAACAGGGTGACGAATAAACAAGTACTCGTACAGTAGCCGCAGCAAGGCACGGGCAACCGTGTGCTAAGTCGCCTCTAGCTTCAGAGTCCTTAATGCAGTGGATTCGGCCCTCCCTTCATCTAGTGCATAATCCCAGGTACGTACTCGAGGAGCAGCTCAGCAAGTTATAGCCAGCGCCTTACGAGATCTCCTAAAGGAGTAAGAGATGCTCCATATTCAATCTAACATTTGTATAAAATAATATTACCTTGTACTAGCACAGGTCAGGTCAGGTCAGGTAGCACGAGCTCGTATGTACATGCTTGGTGCAGTACCCGGGTGTTAAGGTACTAATACGAATATGCAGAAATATACCCGACATATAAGAGAGGGAGAGGGGGAGGAAAAAGGAAAAGGAAAAGGAAAAAGCAGGAATAAGATTGGCCTACTTGAGCCAGAGATTTCGTGATTATAATGTATTTTTACATACTACAGGTAGGTACTTGCCTCCTAATGCACCAGAGTCAATGCTCCACATACCTCATACCTCCTAGGTTACCTGTACGTAAGGTACGGAGTACTAGAGGCACGCATTTGAATTTGCAAAGAACGGAGCACAAAGTACTTGATCTCTATACACGTTTAGTAGTAGGATTTGTGGTCTTGATTCCCTGCAAGGATGTACTCCTGTTATCGCTTATCTTCATACATATGCTACCCTACTAACCTACCAAGGTCACAGGTATTAGCGTAGTACCTGTACTCGTGCTGCTACCCTCATGTGAGCGAGCCCCTCCTTGGGCTAGGTCCCTTACCTGCTAAGCTTAGGTAGTACCTAGCATTGTTCCGCCCCTAATAAAGTTTCCCTGCCTGCTTGCCTGCCTACCTAAGTACTACTTACACTTCGACACTTGCAACTCCAACAAAGCTCAACATTTACCTTTTTACATATCCCCCGCCATAGACGAAACGAAACCCCTCCCCGTGCGATCGATCCCGAGATATTCTACAATGAAGGATCCCTTCTTCGTCCCGCCAATACCATGGCTGTCCGAGCTGGTGCAGCCGTTCAGTGACCGTTACGGCCTCCCTTCGCTGCCGCTGCATATCCACGAAGTGCTTCTGTCTGCCATATTCTATTCACTCATTTTCTGGCCCATTTCGCCGATTCTGTCGAGATTAATAGCGCCCCAGCACTATTCCAAATTATCTCGCAAACGACGGCTGAACTGGGATGCTCACGTGGTGTCTTTTATCCAAAGCACCTTGATCAACCTCATTGCCATCTGGATCATGGTGGTAGATGAAGAGAGAGGCAATATGGATCAGGAAGAGAGAGTATGGGGCTATACCGGTGCTTCAGGTATGGTCCAGGCCTTGGCGGCTGGCTATTTTGTATGGGATCTGTTTGTGACCAGCTTCAACCTGGACGTGTTTGGGCTCGGAACTCTTGCGCACGCCATCGCAGCTCTGCTGGTCTACACCCTTGGATTTGTATGTAATTTCTCCAAAGACACATTGATGGTTTCTTACTGACCGTTCACCAGCGTCCCTTTGTCAACTATTACGGACCTGTCTTCATCCTCTGGGAGCTTTCCACGCCCTTCCTCAACATTCATTGGTTTTTCGACAAGGTCAACATGACTGGATCCCGCGCCCAGCTTTACAACGGCATTCTTCTGCTCTTCAGCTTCTTCTCTTGCCGACTCATCTATGGCACCTTTCAATCGTTTTGCGTCTTTAGAGACATGTGGTCTGTTGTCAATGCTCACCCAGCAAAGACGTTTTCTCAATCGCCCGTCATGATCTTTACGACGTCAGAGACCACCGTTCCCTCCTGGCTTGCAACATCATATCTCGTGTCAAACACCACTCTCAACTTCCTCAACTTTTACTGGTTTATCATGATGATAAGTGCTGTTCTTAAACGATTCCAGCCGAACGAGAAGCACGAGACGGCTACAGAAGCTGAGGTGGACTTGTCTTCGGTTGTCTCTGGAATATCTAGGGGCCCAGAGCCGCAGCGTCGGAAGCAGGGCAAGTCTTGAGACTTGGGGCAGTGGTTTCTGCCTTGACTTCCGTATGACTCTTATGATGTTTGTCGATTGGAAAGAGATGACGCCTACATGTGTATGTGTCATGGGGCTGCGCGGTGCGGTCAGGCGACCTAGACGGTTACAGGTATGAGACATGGGCCGGTGCTATGCGGGGGGGATCTCTTGTTAGTATTGGGGTTTCAACTTATGGGAATGCTGTATGGTAATTGGTTAGACTTTTGTTTTATTATTTTTATCCTTACTTTTTTATTATTATACTACATTGTTTTCAAGACGACGGTTGGAATTTCACACTTTTAATGTTTTAATGTAATAACTATACAGCTATTGGCTATTTAATGCGTAATACATTAGTTTTTTAAAGAATTACAATTAAATCAACTTTTTTATAACAAAAAAAAATTAACATATAGATACACTTTAAAAAACAAAAGTAGACCTGTTTCTAAATTAGTATGATTATTAGTCATGTACATTCATCTTACTCTTGACCGCACGCGTCGATACGACTAAGCCCTTCCGAGCATGGTAATGTATAAAATCATACTGACAACTCCATCCCAAGCACGCGCCCTTGTTCCCACTAAACACCTTCATCTCTTAAACTCAGCCAGCCGCGAGTGGGATTCTGCTATCCCGCTTCAGGGCTAGGCAGGCCGCTAGAGTCCTGCATCCTTACCTGACTTGTATGCTCCGTGTCTGTCACTTTGTCTGAGAATATCCACAGGTAATGCCAAAGCTGGTTGACCATCCGACCTCGAAACCATGAATTCGGCCTATGGCTCGTCTGATGTGCCCCGGCAGGCGCCTATCGGAAGTCATGGCCCTGTGCCGTCTCTCCCTCCCGTTGTAAGTCCCAGCTCGGCGTCAAACTCGGCGTCTCTGGACCATCTGTACCATCACCAGCCGCGCCATCCACTTCCACCGGGTGCTGGTCCCCATTCTCCAATCCAGAGTCAAGCTCCTCCACACCTGCAGCCTCACTTTCAACCTCACCCGGGCCAGGGCCAGGGCAGCCAGGGCCATCACCACCAGGAACGAGACCACCAGCTGCCGCCACCCATCAACGCCTACAACACACACCCCCAGCAGCTCCAGCAGCTCCAGCATGAGCCTTTGCCACCGCGGGTGCTGGACCCTGCGTCCAGCGAGCAGAGAGATCAGCAGCAGCAGCAGCAGCCTCCTCCCCCTCCTCCGCCTCAGCATGTCCTCGAACGCCAATCCGGATCTCGCGAATCATTCAGTGCCTTGATCCACGCCGAGGGACAGCAGGTTGGGTCGGCAAGTATGCTCGTTCCATTCTCTAAGAGCGACGAGCTTACGGGTCGGAAGTACCAGTTAGTTGCCTCGCCGCGCCGCCATCATTTTTTGATCCAACGCAGCTAATCTAGCTTCCAAGCCTCGATGTAGTCCAGCAGCCTCGACGAGCCCGCATGTGCGGCTTCGGTGACAAGGTCAGTTCATATGCCTTGGTCCTCACGCCACTCGCAACAACTTCCAGCAGACTGCTCACAGCCTCATAGGATCGACGGCCAATAACACCACCGCCCTGCGTACGGCTTGTCATCACCGATCTCGCTACCGGAAAGGAGATAGACTGCAAGTATGTACAATCTAGTGCGGTCGGATACCTATGTCGACGAGTTCAGGCTCATTCTAACCTATCCAATCTCAGTGATATTGACCATTCCATGTTTGTACTCAACGTTGATCTGTGGAACGAAGACGGCACACGCGAGGTCAACCTCGTTCGCTCTTCCACAAGCAGTCAATCAGCATCCGCAGTAACGTATCCATATGCATCCATCACCATTGGAGATAGCTCGCACCCGACATACGGCCAAAGCATCCCTCCCCCGAGTCGTGATGCCACTTATAGTCTGCCACACACTGCAAACTACCCCCAAGAATACCAGACTCAGCCTCCTCAGCCTCCCCAGTCTACTTACAACCAAGGTACGTTGTCGCAAAGACTGCCCATCTTTGTTATTGATACATTGCAGACCATTCTAATCTAAAATTCGCAGTCTCTGCAGCGTATCAGCCTACCACATACGGCCCCCCGCAACAGTATTTCCCACGGCATCAGGCGTTTGGTTCGGACGCTGGGCTCCCTGGAGCGGCCTTCGGAGGATATATGCAGGACCCAAACTCCCTGACGAAAATGGCCGTGGTCGGTGGGCAGCCCCAGGGCATGTTTACACGGAATCTTATTGGGAGCTTGGCCGCAAGCGCATTTCGCCTGACCGATACAACGGATCATCTCGGTATTTGGTTTGTCCTGCAAGATCTGAGTGTCCGAACAGAAGGACCATTCCGGTAAGGCGGTACCTTTGGCGTAGCTTGTACAAGTGGAGATGCTAACTTGCCTGCATAGCTTACGATTCTCTTTTGTCAACGTTGGCGCTCCCGGAGGGGTTGGCAAGGTCAATACAGGAAGGGCTCCGATATTGGCATCATGCTTTAGCGAGGTGTTCAACGTTTATTCCGCTAAGAAGTTCCCCGGAGTCTGCGAAAGCACGCCTTTGAGCAAGACATTTGCCGCTCAAGGCATCAAGATTCCCATTCGCAAGGATGCCAACGGCAAGGGTGGAGATGGGGAGGATGATTATGCCGACTAAAGGCTTGCATTCCCTAGTATGGCTAACAAATCTGCTGGTTAATGGTTTTATCGACTTGGACAACAATATCGACGAACGTTGCACGTTCATAATACAGGGGGCTTGGCCAATACGAAAACCGGCTGGCTCTCGTGAGCAGAGTTCCAGCCCGGGATATCATTACGACGGATACAAGAAACATGCGTGTTGAGACAAGATCAATGATACTTATTGCCACCCCGTCATACCAAAATGTTCTCCCATTGAACCCTTCGTGTATATACAGTTACTTTTGCTTTACAAACCAAAACTATCAAGCAATGATGCAGCATCTGGCTCGTGAAAGGTCGAGGGCGGCGCTACAGGACGCTTAACCTGTTCACGCTCGGTCAATATCTTGGCGTGTAGCTCCGATGTGTGGAGATCGTTGACAACGAGCGAGCTTCTTCGTCTCAAGAGCGTCAATGGGTTCATGTCGCCTCCGAGTCCAGTCGTTGTTTGCTGTTGGAATTCCCACGTTCGAACTAATGTGCACCCTTGTCAGCTATCCGGCCAGATTTTGAACAAAAATAGGAAGATGTGTGTGTGTGTGTGTGTGTGTGTGTACCTAGGCTAAGGCCGAGAAGATCGCAGCCCATACGATCGTAAAGCTTTGCGCTATGAAGAACAAATTCCCACTCCACCTTGGGCGATACTTTGGAGGCCCCTCGTAACGTTTGAAGCGTTTGCTGTCGCAGCTGGGAATAAAGTACGACTAAGGCGGGATCGTCCGTTAAGAAAGACCGAGACTTTAAATCTGGCGAGGAAGGTGTCTCAAGGAGGGTATATATGGGAGTCTAGTAAGTAAATATATCCATTAGTCTTTGCACTTCATCGTAAACTCCAAGTAACTCTTTTCGATTGACAATACTCACCACAAGCGCTCTCACTGCCATGTCCTTTCTGCCCAGCATCCAGAATGCCCAAGATGCAAGCCAGCGGTTGCCCTCACGCGATGCGACTGTCAGCACTTCTTCTTGTAGTAGTTTTCGTAGTACGGGCCCTTCATTGCCCTCGTATACGCGAGTGATGGCAATGGCCAGCTGTAGGTCTTTCAATTGACGAAGACAGACCTCAACAGCATTCTCCAGCTTGTCCGCCAACAAAAAGAAGGCAGCCGCATATTCTGTTACTTGTTAGAGAGTATCCCATCAAAGTCTCCTTAATTCAACCTACTAAACCGTCGCTTGCTCAACAGCGCATACGCATTTTTCAACGCAGCTGTACGCCATCTGGGATCCTCAAAGTCGTGACCCAAGAATTTCTGCGTTGTGGCTTGCTCTCTGTCTCCCCCGGCCATTCGCCAAAGCCCCTGCAGTATCGTCTTCTTACGAAGCGCAATGTAGAACAGGCTGCACTCCACCGGGCTTCTATCTCCGTTCTTGGTGTATTCATTTCTTGCGACGGCCTCGAATGTTTTTTGCTACCCAAGGTTAGCACATCTGCTATAATACGTCATGCGAATTTCACAAACCAATTGTTGTGTGTCAGTAAGCCACATAAATATGCCGCTTTCTCGAGCATTCTCCCATAGCAAAACGTTATGGTTCTGTCGAGAGACAAATTCCGACAGAATGTCCTGGCTGCCAGAATGATACGCCCAGTTAATTTCTCTCCAGGAAAGCTGTATCTCATTCGTGCGCCCCTTTCGAAGTGCGTGCTGTCGGAAAAATAGCATAAAACGGGCTCCATTCTCATCTATCGAGCGACGCTCTCGCTCCACCAATGCCACGCACTCAATCATGTCTACTAATTGAATCTGCTCATGGCCTGAGAGTTGGGGGATGCCCAGCTGAGTAAGTCTTTCGTTGATTGAAGTGGCAATCTCCTCGGTGAAAACTTCCTCATCTTCTCCCTTTGCGGTTGAATCTAAATAACTGAATCCCGTTTTGAGTGCTTGGCTGCTATTTTCCTGTACAAATGGTTAGCTGAATACCTACCTATGCATAGATAAGAATGGATGTATCTTACAACTTCCGGCTGGTAAAACTCTTGCAGGTCAATTCCCAGATAATTATCCACAGATTCTCCTGGAACAAGAAATTTCAACGTCTTATGGAGCTCCACGAGAATTCGTCGCACGAGCTTGTTCCTTCCTGCGAGGATGCATTGACTGAGAAACTGCGGGTGGAAAACGGGGAGAGGTCCGTTAAATCTCTGCACAGCCTCAAAGAGATCCCATGTCCCATCCTGACGATGAGGCAGTCTAAGATCAGTAGTAAGTGATTCCTCGGCACTGACACGTCGGTCATAGACAAATAACTGGTTTCCCGCTCCGATAAGTAGATGGCCATTACCAAGCCATGTTGAGTCTCCGATCGGATGGGGTGTCAGTTCACGGATGCTAATCTCGCGAATTGGGGCCCAAGCGGCGCCCTTATTCAAGTAATCAAATCGCATTTGAGACAGGAGAAGAACACGATACTGGAACCCAACAGCCAATATCGATTGAGCATCGGGAGTTGAGGTCCAATCAAGATCCTGGATAGCATCTTGGGAATGATAGTCTTCGTCAAACTCGAGACGAGATCCACCAACATCCCATATGGCAAGAGTTGACCTGTTCGATTTCACTATTGCAACCTTTTTGAGCATACTGCCGCTAGTCAACGCCGGTTCTGTGAATCCCGTTTCAGCATTACACGTTGATAGCCATCCAACGCTCTTGCGTTCCAGATCAACACGAGCTGTCCAGAGGTCGATTCGGCCGGTATGAGTACAAGACATGGCGATATCCCGGGCGAAGACGTCCAGAAATCCAGATGTTATGGGACCAGAACCCGCAGGGTCAACAGGAAGAACATACTTCAGATCGTCATCAGATTTGATATCAAACTGACAAAACTGTTCGATCCCCGCTCCTAGGGTACTTGTTGAGTCCTTGGCATAGTTTGGAAGACTGAGCTGCCAGACAATCCCATGCCCCTTGGATGTGATCATGGCCATGTGTGCAGTTCTATAACTTGCATCCTGCGGTTTAGGCAAAACAATAAGGCAAAGCGGATTGCCCGGTGCCTCATACGTACACTCGGCGAGCATGCTGCCCTTTCCATGCCGGCAATCCCAAAGTGATATGACATTCTTCCTGTGTAAAATGACAAATCGGCCTTGACGGAGAACGCAAATGCGGTGAATATGGCCGGCCTCGGGAATAATGCTGCGGCGACGGAAATCAAGGAATCCATGTGAAGATCCAACCGGGTTTGTTGGCGAGTGATCCCACACGACGGTTTCGCCATCCGTTGTTCTTGATACCGCCGCCCGGCCGCTGAAATTGCGCACAATTTTCCTAATTGATGCAGAGTGGCCGGACCATATCGAATGAAGCAGCAATCGTTTATCATTGGTTGTGGGATCAAATAAATCTGCAGCGCTGCACTCAAAGATGGCTATCCTGCCATCGAAAACGTGAAGTAGTATCCGCAGCTGTCCATTTTTCCGATTGCAGTACGTCTGGATTTCCACATGAGATAAATCGTTCGAAGGTAGAAGGCTAGAAAGGTTTTCCAGTCCCGGTGATATTGTCTGCGCAATGTTGAAAATTTGGCGATCGTCCGCCAACGTACTACCGACATTCTCCAGAGCCCAAGCAGTCAAGAATCCCGACCGATTCATGGCGAGGCATATCTCAGGGCTCCTGTTCGCAATAGCTACCAAATGATCCAACGCTACGTCGTCAGTGCTGCTATCATCTGCCATTCGCTGTTCTATGGCCCTTTCCACGGAAGCTGTGAAATCTCGCCCATCGATAATACAAGCCAACCATGGCTCTTGCGGAAGGGTACCAGTTGGCATTGATTCGGTTACGTTGATTTTCCCCCAAAGCTGCCATTGCCAGCCATTTGCCGTATCAACTGGGATCCACACACGTACATGGCCATCCAAGCAGCTGGTGTACAAAACATTGCCTGAGTTTTGTTCAACATGGAACGGCTTGCGCCATCTGATGCTCGTGACAACATCTGGGTGAGATAGGTAGGCCAAGTCGAATCGAACGTCATTAGAGCCATAGGTCAAGCGGCGCCAAACTTTGGTGAAGTAGTCGTGGTCAGCGATGGAGGCAATATAAGCCGAGTCATACGACAGTGTCGCGGTCTTGGCAGGGCTGGGAAGCCATTGCTCCCACGAGCGCCCGGGGTGCTCCCCAGTGCAGAACAGAGACAGGTAGTTGCCTGCAACTAAAAGCTCTTCTGAGCTGCCCCAAGACAACGCGCATGTTGTTCCAGCGCCATCCTGAGGTACATCGAAGGTGACTTGGAGCGCCCACTGTTGAAATGTGAGCTCATTATCTCATACATTGCGAATGATCAGGATGGTGTGACCTTTAGTGCATCTTCTTGTAGCCCTCCCAATGGTTTGTAGATTCGAACTTGCGTCGCCGTGCTCGTCGCGATTTTGCCCGTCAGCTCGTCAATGGCTATTGCCTGCAGCGGGTCGTCATTGTCGTCGTATATCGTCTGAATGATTGTCTGCAGTCCATCGAGGATGGTAAATGCATTCCCGGTAATGTATGCCTGGGTGGTTGGAGGAAACACATGGTAAGCTGCTGCTCTCCTCGAGCTCCGAGCTTCAGGGATACGAATGGGACAAGCTTACATTCAGGTGTAAGTTGTTCCAATAACCAATAGCCAGACCTTGGAGTCTTGACTGCGGCTTACCCGGCAGGACGATGCTCATGCTCCTGGGAGACGAGGGTCCAGTAGGCTAGCGAGAGGTTGTCCAGATGTAAGCTCGAGGATTGCGATGGCAAGCATGATAAATGCGCAGGTTCATGGGTGAATCCAGATGACGTTGCGACAGGCCAACCAAATCACGGCGCGTTAGAGCTTAGTTTAGTTGGTGGTTCTAGCATTCTAGGTGCTGCAAAGCACAAAAGGGCCCGTGCTCCGCGTACTAACCTCAGGTACATTGGTACTAAGGTACCACAGCACATGTACCTAAGGTAGTATCTTCAAGTTGCAATACTTACAAAACTCTACATCTCCAACTTGAAAAGTAAATCATCAAGTAAATGATTAGGCACAGAAAGACACGTGTAATGAGAGATAAAAAAGTCCCCCCTTAAAAAGCATCAAGACTATAGTACACAATGTTTGTATTCCACAAGAAGGTACCTGACAGCACACCCAATCTTACCACACGCCGCAAGTACCTACCGAGGTAGCCTGCTTAGCGCCTCGTTTCGTCGCAACTCTGCCTCTGCCTCAATCTCAAAGCGGACACACTGAACACCAAAAGTACCTTTGTACCTCCCGGGCGATGCCCTCTCGCAAGCAAAAACCGCCCCTCAAACTTTTTTGTTTGATGCTTCCAACAATACATTCCAAACCTCTCGCAACATGTCCAACCCATCGCAGCTCTTCTTGCTAGCCGACCACATCAAGCTCTCGCTGCTTGAGTGGCAGCGCGCCCAGTCCTTGAATCCCGACGACACCACCCTCAGCGGTGACATCTCGCGCTCGTTTGACCAGCTTCGTAATGGCATTGCTTCGTTGGACCAGGATAGCGCTCGCCTCCAACAGGCTGGCGATGAAGCGTTCGTTCTCCCCCTTGAATCGTATAGTTTGCCGCTTTTTACTAATTCTTTAGCAGTGCCGCCCAAGCTATTACGGAATCTCTTCCGGCGCTGCACAAGCAGTATGACGAGTTAATATCTCAGTACCAGTCGCTCTCCAGCCCATCCTCCAACCCGCCATCCGATCAAGACGCCGGCGAAGAGGCAGATCCAGCCAATAGATCCAATCGCAAATCAAAGACGGTGCGGTTCAGCGAAACGGCTTCGTCACCAACCCAACAGCTATACGGACGCTACACCGACGATCCGAATGCCTCATCAGAGTCAATGGGATATAGCGACCATGCCAATGGGCTGTCAAATCAGCAAATTCACGAATACCATTCCCAAATCTTACAGGACCAAGACGACCATCTTGATCGCTTAGGGGCGTCCATCGGCCGACAACGGGAGCTCAGCATGCAAATTGGAGACGAACTGGAAAGCCACATGGAACTTCTGGATGAAGTTGACCATGCCACTGATCGCCACCAAAGCCGTTTAGATCGGGCGAAGAGAGCCCTGGGAAAGGTTGCAAGGAGCGCATCAGACAACAAGCAGATGGCAATCATCTTCATCCTCATTGTTATTCTTGTGCTATTGATTGCTATTTTGAAATGAGTGAACAAGATATGAGTAACTGCTGGGTTCACATCATACAAGGCTGGCGTTGGCGTTGAGGTATTCTGCGTCTTCTGGGTGCGATTTTTGGGATGCTTGAGTATGGCGCACACCTAATTTCCTAGATCTCTGGCACTGATAATCACCATATTTGTTTATATAGGATGATTTTTATGTTTTTTTTTTCTTTTCACAACCTAGGTGTGTTTTCATCCGGAGCGGATGTACTGCTATATAAATAGGTATGGTTATTGGTCTTGCAATCTAGAATTCTCACGAATGACGCTGAAGAGCCATCAACGAATCACATCACCCTCCTTGTCAATGCCCTCAAGACTTTCGAGTACGCTGCTGCCCCCTAGCATCCCTGTTCCTCCCCCTGGCATCTTTCCTTCGTTGCACCAGATCTCGTGGAATTTGACACTCTTGTCGCTCGAGGCAACAACAATGCATCCGTCGCGAAGTTTTTGATCGCGATTCGTGGCCTTGGTCTTGGCTGGCCACCGAGGATACGGGATGGCATACAATGCTCGAAGATCTCCGTCCCATGGGATCGCCGCCACTTGCCTGCATTCTGGCCAGCTAAACACGGCTATCCGATAGGGATGTTCGGGCTCTGTATAACCAAAAGTAGCGGCAATCTCGCGTCTGGTCGACGACCATATGAGAGCCGTCACCTGAGCTGAAACTGCGATTGTAGCCAAAGCTGAGCCTGAAGTTGTATGGAAGAAGTGGATGCATTTATTATTAGACCCACCACCCGTTGCAACCAGTCCTTCGCGCCATGGGCAGAATGCAATGGCCTTGACTGCAGCTTTGTGTATCCAGCGATGTTTCTCCGACCCAGGGCCCAACCTCCGAATCGCCATGGGCGATGGCCTCGCAGGTCGAACGTTGGCTGCATCCTCCTAGTTAGTGATGGCATGGTTTTGCTTGAGCAGGCGTCCTGGAGGTAAGGGGCATCTTGTTTGATCAATCAAGCCTTCCCTGGTGCAGCCGGTGGCCAAGTGCCATCCCGACCATGGGGCGCTGTTTTGAACAGACTCTTGCTTCTCGATAAGCACGGTGTCTATATCAAAGAGACAGCACAAGTTATCATTTCCACCGGAGGCGAAGAATCTCCCGTTGGGCGACCAAGACAGGCCGCATATTTGCTGGCTGTGAAGTGAAACTTTGGCAATAAGATATATGGTTCCCGGCCAGGTGTCTCGTGTCACCTCCCAGCCCATTGGCCACTCTACCACGTAGTAGTAAATCACGCCAGTGTCATCACCAATGACAAGGTCCTCAGTCTGAACAGCGATTCCAGGGTTGAATGGGTTCCTGGAAGGCCTCAGGGTGATGATCGGGCGCCAACTCACGCAAGACACCGGGAAGGGCTGTTGCACCTGGAAGCGAGGAAGCGCGTCATAGGTGGACTTGAGCACCAAGGTTCCGTCCGATCGTCCTATAGCCAGAATGCACTTTCCCCCTTCCACTGACGAAAAGGAAACGGATGTAAGCCATACATGAGACGCAGCAGATCCATGGATAGCTCGAGGTCCTGACCCCTTAGACCAGATGTATAGGATATTCCCTAGGCCAACCGCAAGCTTTTGGCAGTTTGGCGAGTACGCCAGAACAGAACAGTAGAAATCATCACGCAGGTCCGGTGCATCAAGGACTCTTGCACACGTTAGCTTGACTGGACAGGTTTGCAAATCAGGGAGACTGAATACCTAAAAGGAGCTGCAGGAAGGGATCGCCTCGGCAGTGGATTACAATTGCCTGCCAAAGATTAATAAGTCGTTATCTTGAGTTAAATAGCACAGACTTAGCCTCGTACCAAGAAGTTCATCTGGACCGTCGTCATCATCGGTACGTGCCCAAGATGCATGCTCCTAGTCTGCTAACAAGAGCGGCATCGTCCGAGTCGGGAAGTCAGGGATCATCGACCCCCCACGAGTAAACTCCAGTACGCGGCGGATGCGGTCAATTCTCAGTGCAGACGCAACGCGACCATGGTAAAAACGAGAGTCATCGCGGCGACTAGGTTTCGCCGTAGCCACAGACATGGTAAAGAGACGAGCAGTTGTGCTGCTTGAGAGTGGACGGCGGCGGCTGCGGTCCATCTCAGGCGTTGCAGGAGCCAGGCCGCCTACTCTCCATACATTGCCTTGGCTGGGCTGCCTGATTTCCGAACGGATGTTTGACAACGCACCCCCACCTATGATTATCAAGTCAGCAAGTCGACATCCTCAGCCATGTCCCCCCCCCCCCTTGGAGTTGGAATCACCTTGACTGAGTGGGTGGCTAACCAGTGCCATGTGGGCTTCATCTGAGGCACGCGCTGGAGGACGTTGGGGTGCGGAGAATTGAGCCAAGGAGACCCCTTTTCTTCTTAATAGTTTCTCGGCTGGTGAGAGATCCTGAAGAGGCTTTGTCGTCTGATACACCTGCCGGCTAGACTCGTCCCCATCCCGTCGGGGGACAAATCTGTCTGGAGTACGTGGACCTCCAGTGACACATTTCTGCTGAGAGAGCGACTTCTTGGCGCCATCTTTACAATCAGGCAACGGGCTCAGCTGCTGTGGGCTCCAGGCAAGGAATGGACAATAACGCGCCGGAGTTGAGCATGGGCTCTGGTTCGATCTGGCAAGACGTGGTAATGCTGCTTTCTTCGCTCTCCCAGCTGACAGCCCTGGGCTATGGCGAGATCCAGCCCCGTCAAGATGCGAAACATAATCGGCTTTAGGGTGGTGTGGTGAGTCGTCTATTGAGCCATATCCAGAGTCAGACCTAGGAAATAGGCAGGTGACATTTGGCACACTCCCGTCTTCATGCCGATCATAGGCCGCATTGTTCGTCGTCTTAAACTCAGGGACCGTAGTAGAAGTCATGGCACGAACCGACCGCTGCTAGCAGGCCCACTTGCTGCGACCCCCAGTCTTTCCAGTGAGGTGAGGCCGAAACGAAACTGTCTAGATGATGCTGCCTGATAAACACACGGAACATAATATTTCGGCGACCGAGATCCAGTTCATCGACTGGCTAGTTCTGTAACAATACAAGGGCTGCGAAATACAGATCGCCCAGCCTGCCACCGGTTAGTTCATCGTCGTCAACCACCCAAGATATCTCTGGTGGAGATGGTTATAGGGAGAGAGAAGAGTCTTGCAGCCAATAAGAGACATGTTGGCGCCAGGAAGATAGAGTTAGCTGTGTGCGTATGGCGTTCTTGCCCTCGCTACCGTCTAATGTTGCATCTGCTACTGCGTCTTTTATTACCTATTGATTGCAACAAGAAACACCCGTCATTGGGGCAGCCTGCCATTCCTATGCATCTCGTAGGGAGAGAGGGTTGGAGGCTAGCTTAAGATGGAAGGTAGGTGGTGGCAGTATCTGATGATGGTGTTTTGGGCGCCGATAGGGCATATCAGGCGACTCGTCTGTCTGCTACAATGACAACTACCTCTTTAGAAGGGGGGTTCCAGGTAAATCTGTGATAATTGGTAGTAAACCGAACGAAATCTACATGCTGCCTATCTATTAGTAGTAAGTGTTTGATGCTTTGCTTCTCCACATGAGGTTTATACTGAGAAATTCCCTCTGTTGTCCTGTTATCTGATAGGTATTTTCCATGATACATCGCAAGTACCACGTAGGCATGTGTGCAGGTCTGCACCTCTTGTAGACACATGTAGTGAAGTGAGGCTGACGCGTGCTCTCTCCGGCCCTTGAAGAGGCTCGGCAGTTTAATAACCGCCGAGTTGACGACTTGGAAGGTCGATTATACTACTAAATTACAGGGTTGCTCGAGTGCTATTCAGAGCCCCGCCTCACGACGGAATATACTAGCATTTTACCTTAATTACTAGCTTATATTGAATGCTGATTCGCGCGGCCAAACTACTACCGTTGGTATTCTCCGCTTGACACACAGGCGGCCTTTCCAGGCACGACGATTCCCCATTTGGTAGGTCACAACTTCAATGCCCAGTTAGTCAGATCACGGAGTAAATTCGTCTCCTCCACCAAGGACTGCTTGTTCCTTGTCGATATCAGCAGATGTCAGCTAGTGGTGTTTCATTTCGTAGAATTATGTGATGTTTATTTCTTACACGTACCTATGCTTCCTATCTCCCTGTCAGCCTTGGTAGGGCGTTCGAGATACTTACCTACTGACAAAGGTTAGTGGAAACAATTTGCAGTAATATCAGTCGGTAAATGCATGAGGCAATTCAAAGACGATGCCAGTTGGAATTACCTACATGTACCTACCTACCTACCTACCTCCTACCTACCTAGTACCAACAGTTGTTGTTTCTCACAGGCCGATATGTTGAGGTAGTAGGTAGTACTGCCCCCCGCGTATGCATGCCCTTTAAAGAGAAGCCGTAACCGCCCTGCTAAAGTCCCCCGTGGGGTTGTTCTGCAGGAGATGACAACTACCTGTAGTAGGTTCTTTCTTTCTCTGGTACCTACCCAATGTTACGCTCGTACTACCGATAGTCGAGTATTGTACTCATACAAGTTCTATCGTGCTTTAGTAGTACCTACTACGCGTACTACCAGGTAACATGACGCGAGAGCTCAGCATTGTATACATGCATGTACCTCGAAGATGGAGATGCAGGGGAGCAACTCCTTGGCCTCGGCGCGCTTATCCAGGCAGGCCCGCTGTACCCCGTTATCGCCTTCCCAAATCGGTAAAATCCAACTACTTCCTCGGCGCGATATGGAAATCGTAGGCTTTAGCAGCATCACGCCCGCAGTCGAGAATTCCAGCAGGGAGCGGCAAATACTCGAGATACCACGTTGTCACAACTATCTCCAGCCAGTCGCTAATCACGATAAGCTCTATTCGTGCATATGCGCCTTTTGAGACATCGCCGCTGCTGCGAGGGGCATCACCAGATGCACGAGATGCACTTACATGTGCCCCCTACCAACCCAAGTAGGTCCGATCAATGGGATGCATCTTGAGCACATGGTGGCTTTCTGCAATCTGTAGCTTCATCAGCCGGCGCTTCGTGCCTGGCAGCATGACCCCTGCCTGAGACATTCCCTTCCCCCGGGAAGCCGGATATCGCCCAAAAGCATATCAGAGCAACCGACTTCTTGCCGCCATTAGCAACGTTGCTAGACTTGGCGAGGGTATGAGATGCCCGTAATTGATATGGCGCTGAAGCTAATCATGACCTCCACCTCGATTTGGTTCGCGCCGGGACATGCCTATCCATGCCAGTCGAGAGCCGCTGGACGTTGAGCACGGGACAGGGGTGGCACGCCTGGAGAACCATGAGCTCCGGGGCATAACGTTGCCATTGATTGCGAGCTATAGCACTATTGAAGAAGCATGGGTTACATGTTGGTGCCAAGGGCCTGAAAGGGAAGCTTCATAAGTGAGCATCATGCTTTGTAGAGCATCTGGAAGGCTCCACAGCCAGATATATAAACATCGTTGGTTCGCATCCAGCGCTTCAGAAGAAAGTTTAATTCAGCATCGGCAAGCTTGAACGATCTACCAACATCACAAGCAATTCACCATGTTGAGCTTCCTCGGAAAATCTGTGGCCCTGTTGGCTGCGCTGCAGGCTACTCTCAGCTCTGCAAGCCCTCTGGCTACCGAAGATCGCTCTGTTGAGAAGAGAGCCAACGGATACGCAAACTCCGTCTATTTCACCAACTGGTGAGTGAAACCAATAAGCTTCACATAGATTCAATGCTGACTATAAGTGATTAAAGGGGCATCTACGACCGCAACTTCCAGCCTGCCGATTTGGTGGCATCAGATGTCACTCATGTCATCTACTCCTTCATGAACCTCCAGGCAGACGGCACAGTGTAAGCCAGATATCCCGGAGGGAATATATCTCCAAAAGCCGCTTTCTAGTTACTAATTGTGTTTCAGTGTCTCTGGCGATACCTACGCTGATTTCGAGAAGCACTATGCCGATGATTGTAAGTTTCCCTCTCATGGCTAGATACTAAGTACACATACTTACACTCATAATAGCTTGGAATGATGTCGGCACCAATGCCTACGGCTGTGCCAAGCAGCTGTTCAAGGTCAAGAAGGCCAACCGAGGCCTCAAGGTTCTACTCTCCATCGGTGGCTGGACCTGGTCCACCAACTTCCCTTCCGCAGCAAGCACGGATGCCAACCGAAAGAACTTTGCGCGAACTGCCATTACCTTCATGAAGGATTGGGGTTTCGATGGTATTGACGTCGACTGGGAGTACCCTGCCGATGCCACCCAGGCCTCCAACATGGTTCTTCTGCTCAAGGAAGTCCGATCTCAGCTGGATGCTTATGCTGCCCAGTACGCCCCTGGCTACCACTTCCTCCTCACCATTGCTGCCCCAGCTGGCAAGGACAACTACTCCAAGCTGCGCCTGGCCGATCTTGGCCAAGTCCTCGACTACATCAACCTCATGGCCTACGACTACGCTGGTTCCTTCAGCCCCCTCACCGGCCACGACGCCAACCTGTTTGCCAACCCGTCCAACCCCAATGCCACCCCCTTCAACACCGATTCTGCTGTCAGGGATTATATCAACGGAGGTGTTCCCGCCAACAAGATTGTTCTCGGCATGCCCATCTACGGACGATCATTCCAGAACACCGGTGGTATTGGCCAGTCCTACAACGGAGTTGGAGGTGGAGGTGGTGGCTCTACTGGAAGCTGGGAGGCTGGTATCTGGGATTACAAGGCTCTTCCCAGGTCCGGCGCCACCATCAAGTACGATGATGTCGCAAAGGGTTACTACAGCTACAACGCCAACACCAAGGAGCTCATCTCTTTCGATACCCCTGACATGATCAACACCAAGGTTGCCTACCTCAAGTCTCTTGGCCTGGGAGGTAGCATGTTCTGGGAGGCCTCAGCCGACAAGAAGGGATCTGACTCTCTGATTGGAACCAGCCACAGAGCTCTTGGAGGTCTGGACACGACTCAGAACCTGCTGAGCTACCCCAACTCCAAGTATGACAACATCAGGAACGGTCTGAACTAAGCTGCCTATTTTCAGGCGCTTCTTGTACATTGAAGATGTTACGGGGGGGAAGCTCTTGGAGGAGCAAAGTCATCAAGTAAATAGTTGTTTATATACCTGTACATAGCCACATTCATATATATAGATACATGAATAGTATCTGAACTTATTAAGAAACCTTACAACAAGGCTACCTGCCATCTATAGGTGTCATCCTATTTTGTACTGTGATATATTCCTAGTTGAACCTCGATGGGAATTACGCTAATCTCTGTTCGTTTCGTCGCCTTACTTTATACAGAATAACCAGGTGGAAAGGTCAATTTATCCAAGAGGATAGAGTTGCTTCGAAATATAAATCCCCTCGCTAGAACAGAGCAAAATTCCTCATCGCCCCGGAGCTAGCTTGGCTCGTCTGAGCTACCTTGCCCATCTCGGTGATGGTAGTAGAAGTTCCTGGAATGCTGGTACTGGAGCTGGAGTTGGGCCCCCGTACGATATCGGATTGTGATGCCTCGAAAACACCAAGGCAATCCTTGCTGCCGCAGATCTGGGTCTCATCGCCGGTGCAGGCCATGTTGCAGTCGCTCGCATTCGGCGTCCACTCACCGACAACGTGACTACTGCACCAACACTCGTTGCCCGCCTTGACGCCTGCAAATATGAAGTTTAAGCGGTAGCAGGCGTTTTGGCACTTGGGGATTGTGAGGGCGGCGTCTCCGCCCTTTTTACTGACGAGCTTCTCGAGTATTGGCCGATTCGGTCTGTCAGCATAGCAGCCAAGGTCATCCCACGCGGTTGGAGAAGGCCCCAGAGTGGATGTCGTAGTGGTGCTGATGGGTGCTGAATTGCTGGTAATAGTCGTTTTAAATGTCAATCTATCAAGCTTCTCTTGAGTCAGGACGCAGTAGGGTGCCTAAATCCACATGTGGCAGTCGACGCCAACAGAAGGGTTCCATTTCGCGAACTCCTCGGGGCTGATTTTGAACAAAGCTCTGGTTTCTTGGCAAGTTTTGCCATCAACGTTGTTGTACCAATCGAGGTAGTTCTTGGTCGTGGTAGGGTTCATGCTGTAAGTCAGGGCGCGAGACCGCGGTACAGAACCGTGAGCCGAGGGTGAGAGCCATGAGCGAAGGAATAACGATCTTTATGGTAAAGAAAACTAAGTGAGTGAAAGGACAGAGCGAGTAACAACACAGGAGAGAAAGGTCAATGGATATATGTTCCTGTGCAAACTGTGTTGCATGTAATAGAAGTTGTCCGCGCTATACGCATTAACGTCTGTGCTTCTTGTCGAATTCTCTTCGAAACATCATCAGGTCGAAGCCAAGGCCGCGCAGCATTTCCAATGACACACTTTTCTAATCTCCCGTTCGAGTTACGCTCGAAAATCTGGACGTCGACTATCGAGCCGCGAACCGTCGAGATTCGCTTCGAGATCGGCAGAGTCCCCTTTGGCAAAACGCGCCGCACCACACGCCTTGGTGTTTTGTATGGCTCATTGATACAGAGACAAATGATATGGTAACTGGGCCCAAGAATTATAGGAGAGTTGAGAGATATCATGAGGAAGCATGCCGTCAAGAAGCAGAAGAAGAGGCACTGCAAAGGTTAGAACTGGCTGGTGCTGCGGATACTGGTTAGTAAAAGGACATCAAATCTGACTGTTGATAAAAAAAAAAAAAATTCTCTCGCAAGGGCTACCTAGTACCAGAAGCAAAGATAATAATAATAATACCTCCTAATATATGTCGTCCTGACTCCTTGATGTAGAAATACAACCTTGTCGACATGCGGTTTGACGATCGCCTACGATCTCGTACCTGTACAGGTACCCCAGTAAGGTGCATGCAATGGTCCGGAAAAGTATTCAGTACCTATGACTCTATGGGTATTTAACCACCGATAAGTGTACTGCATACTTGTGCAACGATGCCCATCTTCTAGCGCAAGCACGTGACCAAGATCGCCGCCCGTGTTCGCGACGCGGTTTCACTTTACACCAGCCCGAGCAGTCGCAACCGGTTTGGCTCTTGTTTGCTATTCCTGGCCCCATTGAGATTTCTCATCAAGATGCAGCAACAGTATCGTGCCTATACCCAACAGCCGCCGCAACGGTCGCCGCATCCCCCGAACCAGCGGCGCGGTGGAATTGGTATGCGCATCTCCCTCTGTCTCTGTCCAGCAGCCAAGTCGCATTTCTTCTAACTTGCTCTTACCTGCCCAGGGCCCATGATGTCCTCTGGACCGCATCCCTCGGTCCCGCTCACACAGGCGCAAATTGCTCAGCAGCAGCAGCAGCAAGCGCACGCCAGCGAGTTGGCAAAGCGGAGAAGTCGCAAACCGACAGACAAGAATATTCCCGATGGCGTGGAAGATTGCATTATCGACCCGGATGGCGTCAAGAGATATGCGGAATTGAGAGACATCGAGAGGCTGATTGACGCTACCATTACACGAAAACGACTTGATGTGCTCGATGACGCAAAACGAAGCTCCAAGGTCAGCCTCCTTCCCACCACTCGACACAACGTTTGTACACGGTGGCTTACAGTTTCTTAGTTACGGAAAACCCTGCGAATCTGGATAACCAATAACGTTGAAGACCAGATCTGGCAAGGAAACAGCCTCAATGCTGATTCTTTCGATTTTACGCCGGCTACGGAGGCGTCCTACCGGGTGAAAATCGAGGGTTATCTCCTGGACGAAGACGATCAAATAAAGGACGAGGATGCGGCGTCCAAAGGCTCTCCTGCAGCGGACAAACAAGAAAGAGGCGGTTCGGCCCAGAAACCTACCGGCCCAGAGGCGAACCAAAAGAAGCATCGATTTTCACACTTCTTCCAGTCTATTACTGTCGACTTTGATCGCTCTCGGTTCCGCAACGGCTCTGAACATAACGTGGAATGGAGACGGCCAGAAGCCTCGCAGGGCCAGGCAGGTGCCGCCGTGCCACCTGAAGCCGATTTTGACGAATTCACTTTCAAGCGCAATGGAGATGAGAACATGAACATCACGATCAATTTACAGAGACACGAGTCGCCCGAAAGATACCAGCTGACTCCCGAGCTCGCGCAAATCGTTGATATGAAGGAAGCGACGCAACACGAGGCCGTTATGGCGCTGTGGGAATACATCCGACTATCTGGACTGCAAGAAGATGAAGAAAGGCGTAACTTTCGTTGCGATTCATATCTGAAAAAGGTCAGCACCTGAGCAATCTTCCCTTCCCTTCCCTTTGTTCACGATTACTAAATGACCTAGGTTATCGGGCGAGATTCGGGTGTTATACCAATGCTCGGCGAATATGTTGTGCCACACCTTCGCCCTCTGGCCCCCATATCTCTTCCATATACGATTCGAGTAGACGAGGAATTTAACAAAAATCCTCAGCCTACGGTGTATGATGTTCAGGTGCTGGTGGAGGATCCTATCAAGGCTAATTTGCGCCCCTTGTTGAACAACCCTCAATACGCTGCCTCATTGAAGCAGATTACCGCGTTAGATGAGCAGTTGGCCAGGCTTGTGCAGGCAATCTCAATGTCCAAGGCCAAACACTCCTTCTTCTCATCGCTGAGCGAAGACCCTGCCAGTTTCGTAAAGAGTTGGCTCAGTTCGCAAAAACGGGATCTCGAAATCATCATGGGCGAAGCGGCAAGCGATGCCGAAAATGTTGCTGGCGATGAGTGGCGACGGGGCGGGAACAACAGCGTGTGGAACAGCCAAAATGCTCGCGAAAGCGTCAACGTGCTGCTCTCTAGGCAACGATGAACGCGCTGTATTTTAGTTTTTTTTTTTTTGCGAATCAATATTGGGTTTGAGCAGATTTCGGTCAAGAGGCGCAGATGAACAAGGGCGAAGGAAATAGATGAAAAGCTACAGTAGCAAGTCATGACATGTTGCTCGGAAAGCTAGAGTGTGGTTCAAGAGCTGGGGTATGATAACATATTTCGCCGAACTGTTTTTGCTCGCATACCAAATCAGTTTGTAATATTATCTTCTTTAATAGCACGCCCCTTGACCCGCAGATGACTTGTCGTGGCCGTAACTCCCCAGTATTGCTAAACTCCAATACAAATGAGGATAGAGAGCAAAACAAAAACCCCCGTGATGTGATTAAAAAAAAGGCGGGATAGCAAGACGCTCATATAACATCAGTTCTAACTATGCCCCCCCTCTCCTCTTCTCCCCCCTCTAAGAATCGAGATACACTATGATGCGCTAACAGATCGTTGAGAGACCACGGGAGTCGATGGCATATTACGGATTTGCTTAATCAAAAATTCTCGTTCGTCAATGAATTGTTCGTCATCAGTCCGATCCTCGAGAAAGTGCGCTAGAAAGACCAGGAGCTTCTCGCGGTTCATGAGAAGAATCTTTTGGACGGCAATGGATTTATGCGGATTCGCAACGAAAACCTTGAACACGTGGAACCCTTCATACTGGACCATTTTCCTGTCGTCTCGAAGAAGATTCATGCATATTTTCAAGTGCTCGCCACTATCGACGTAAGCCGTCATGACGCTATAGTTGGAGCGATCCAGCAGCAGTTCGCCAAGAAGTTTGATGGATTGTCGTTTGGTGACATAGCTGTTTGACTGGACCAATGTGTTGTTGTATTTGTCAAAGAAGAGCTCGAAATTGGTGGATAGATACTTCGGGATCAGGTCTTTATGCCGCGTCAAGAGTTCCTGCTGACCGGTTAGAAAGCCTGGCTCAAAGAATTCGCGTTTCAAGTGTAGCAGTCATGTCCCACCCGGAAAGTCGTAAACGCGTCGGCAGCAACCTCAAAGGAGCTCTTGTTGATCCAGTCGAAGAACTTCCAAAAGACTCCGCGGCCGCTCTGAGGGCGGTTGCGGTCAATAGCATTGAGGCCTTTACAACTAGATCCAGGTTCATCCCCGTCGTCATATAGGATTATGGCAGCGGCGGCCTCGTTTTTGAGGAGCTCTCGGAGAACAGATCCCGCAGGAGTGGCACTTTCTTTGTGGTCATAGGCGCGACAGAGTTCAACTAGGACTTGTGGTCTGTTACACACCACATATGACAGGGCGATGGGGTCGCTCTTGGGAGCCGCTGCCGCGGGCCGGAAGCGGAATACATAAGAGAAGATCACTTGGGTATCCTTTCGCGACTCAAAAGGTAGGCGATAGAGGTTGGTAGCTAGCAGGTGGAGCAGGTCTTCGTCTATCAGAGCCGTGACGAGCTGATAGATCTGCTCGGGTGAGCTCTCAGTTTCTTAGGCTAGTGTTAATGCACCCAGATGGCTAGGCTGAGAACAGTGGGACGGAGGAGAGTAACGGTACTAGGAAGCGTGGGCGGCGTCTGTATATTGCATACCTTGAGTGCCTTGGAGAACGACCTTCATCTGGTTGAGCACGCGAGCAAGCTCTTCAGCCTGGTCGTGTCAGAAAGCAACGCCGCGAACGCCCGAGGAATCCCGACACTCACCTTGGAGACCCCGTTAGGGCTTTCGAGCTTCATAATGTGATCACGAGCTTGCCTGGGCAGATCGGCAGCAGCCCGCGATCTGCCTCTCCCAAACAAGAACGACATGGTCAAGAAGAGTTGGGTTCTGAGCTGGGGAGGATCCGGTCGCTTCTCTCTCTTTCTCTCTCTCTCTATATGCCAAACGATTGCCTCTAGGCATAACCTCGCGTCACATCAGCCGTCTAAAGGGCCATCCGCGGGCGCTATTCGGCGGTTGCTTGGCTCTATATCCAGAGCTCTTTGGCCCAAGTTGACAGCCTGTTAATAGGGATGTCTATGAGATGCGTCAGCGCGCCCGTTGAACGGATTATATCAGCTGTGCTCCGTACTCGGTACGACGGACTAATACGCATGATGCAGAATGCTACTGCTTATGGTTTAGCAGCATTCAAGCAATTTCGGTGCCCCGTGCGTCCAAATGCGCGACTGCAACCCCACTTACCCTCTGCGGAATCTCCCACTGCCCCTCCATTTCGAACTTTTGAACTTTTGACTCACTCGAGGCCGATTTCGAGACTCGAGCAGTGGCAGTATAAAGGGTCATCCTTTGCCTTTTGCCTCTCACTTCTATTTATATCTACTCCATTCACTTGCGAGAGAGAGAATAGCATCATGTCCATCGACTTTCCCAAGGAGGAGGAGGCCATCCTTCAGCGATGGAGAGACATCAACGCTTTCCACCGTCAGGTATGTCAACAAAGCATTATAAATTATCTTCTGCTGCAACGCATTCTCATTCTCACAACTTCTACAGTTGGAACTGTCCGAAGGCCGGCCGCCTTATACCTTCTATGACGGCCCTCCGTTCGCTACCGGTCTCCCCCACTACGGTCACTTGTTGGCGTCCACCATCAAGGACATTATCCCGAGATATTGGTCCATGAAGGGCTTCCACGTCGAGCGAAGATTCGGATGGGATACTCACGGACTTCCCATTGAGCACGAGATTGACAAGAAGCTGGGAATCTCCGGAAAGGCCGCTGTGGAGAAGATCGGAATTGCAAAGTACAACGAAGAATGCCGTTCCATTGTCATGCGATATGCTGCGGAATGGCGCACCACCATTGAACGTTTGGGACGATGGATCGACTTCGATAACGATTACAAGGTCAGACCCTCATGTCGAGAATCCCATTTCATCTCTCCGAGAGCATTACTAATGCGCTGCCGCAGACCATGGACCCAACCTTCATGGAATCCCTGTGGTGGGTTTTCAAGCAGTTGCACGAAAAGGGCCAAGTGTACCAGGGCTACCGAGTTATGCCTTACTCGACGGTCTTGACCACTGCCCTTAGCAACTTTGAGGCAAACCAAAACTATCAAGACGTTACCGATCCCGCAGTTGTCGTATCGTTCCCTTTGGTCGACGATCCCGAGACTCACCTTTTGGCATGGACGACTACGCCGTGGACTCTGCCATCACACACCGGCCTCGCCGCCCACCCAGACTTCGAATATCTCAAGATCAAAGATGGCAAGACTGGAAAGAACTTTATCATCCTGGAGAATCTTCTTACTACTCTTTACAAAGACCCCAAAAAGGCTGATTTCCAAAGACTCGGCAAGATCAAGGGATCAGAGATGCTTGGGTGGAAGTACAAGCCTTTGTTTGACTACTTCTATGAGGATTTTAAGGACGTAGGATTCAAAGTTTTGAATGCCACCTATGTCACGGCGGATAGCGGTACAGGAATTGTGCATCAAGCACCAGCTTTCGGAGAGGACGATTACAATGTGGCTCTTGAGGCCGGTGTCATCAGCGAAAGCCGTCCCCCTCCAGATCCTCTCAATGATACTGCTCACTTCACTGACCGTGTCCCTGACTTTGCTGGAATGCATGTCAAAGAGGCCGACAAGCACATCATCAAGCACCTCAAGCAGGCTGGCCGACTCATTGCTGAATCTCAGCTTCGTCACTCGTATCCCATGTGCCCACGATCCGATACGCCCCTTATCTACAGGGCTGTGCCATCATGGTTCATCCGTATCCCGGAAGTTATTCCAAGCATGCTCAAGAACATTGAGGATTCTCATTGGGTTCCATCATTCGTGAAGGAGCGCCGATTCGCGAGCTGGATCCAGAACGCTCGAGACTGGAACGTTGGACGAAATCGTTACTGGGGTACGCCGATCCCGCTCTGGGTGAGTGACGATATGGAAGAGCGCGTTTGCGTCGGAAGCGTTGAGGAGCTCCGAGAGCTCAGTGGCTACACTGGGGAGCTGAGTGACATTCACCGAGACAAGGTCGATCACATCACCATCCCTAGCAAAATGGGCAAGGGCACCCTGAAGCGTGTGACCGAGGTTTTCGACTGCTGGTTCGAATCAGGCAGCATGCCCTATGCCAGTCAACACTATCCGTTCGAGAATGTTGAAAAGTTCAAGGCCTCGTTTCCCGGAGATTTCATCGCCGAAGGCCTGGATCAAACACGGGGCTGGTTCTATACCTTGCTGGTACTGGGCACACACTTGTTTGGCACTTCACCATTCAAGAACTGTGTTGTGAATGGTATCGTTCTGGCTGAGGACGGAAAGAAGATGTCAAAGCGATTGAAAAACTACCCGGACCCCAGTATCGTCATGACCAAATACGGATCCGATGCCCTAAGACTCTATCTTATCAACTCCCCCGTCGTGCGAGCAGAGCCGTTGAGATTCAAGGAGACTGGAGTGAGGGAGGTCGTTCAAAAGGTCCTCCTGCCCCTGTGGAACAGTTACAAGTTCTTTGAGGGCCAGGTTGCGCTCCTAAAGAAGGTTGAGGGAGTGGACTACAAGTGGAACACGGAGCTGGAAACCACAAACACTAACGTAATGGACAAATGGATTCTGGCCAGCTGCCAGAGTTTGCTACAATTTGTTAACGAAGAGATGAAGGGTACGTACTAAGAGGTTGGAAAACTTGATATATCAATCTGGAGAAGCTAACATGTATTCAAGGATACCGACTGTATACCGTGGTCCCTCGACTCCTCGAGCTCATTGACAACACCACCAACTGGTATATTCGATTTAACCGACGCCGTCTCAAGGGAGAAAACGGCCTCAATGATACCCTGCATGCTCTCAACTCCCTCTTTGAGGTGCTTTTCACTCTGTGCAGAGGATTGGCCCCCTTCACGCCTTTCCTGTCCGATACCATCTACCTGAAGCTTCTGCAGCACATTCCCAAAGAACTGCAGGCCGAAGATGCTCGGAGTGTTCACTTCCTGCCGTTCCCTGAGGTTAAGCAAGAGCTGTTCGATGCCGAAGTTGAGCGTAGAGTATCAAGAATGCAGCGAGTCATTGAGCTGGCACGTGTCTCTCGAGAGCGCAGAGCCATTGGCCTCAAGACGCCCCTTCGAACATTGGTCGTCATTCACCGCGACCAACAATATCTCGATGACATTAAGTCGCTCGAATCCTACATCACCGAAGAACTTAACGTTAGAGACTTGGTACTTACTGGAGACGAAGAAAAATACAATGTGCAATACAGTGTGACGGCTGATTGGCCGGTGCTTGGCAAGAAGCTCAAGAAGGATATGGCTCGTGTCAAGAAGGCCCTGCCCGGCTTGACCAGTGAGCAAGCGCAGAGCTATCTCACCGAAAAGTTCATCATTGTTGATGGCATCCGTCTAGAGGAAGGAGATCTTGTTGTCCGCCGAAGCGTCAAGGAGGATGAGGCTTCCAAGATGCTGGAGATCAACACTGACAGCGATTTGTTGACCATTTTGGATTCGGAGATTCACCCTGAGTTGGCTCAGGAAGGATTGGCTAGAGAGATCATCAACAGGGTCCAGCGCCTGCGCAAGAAGGCCGGCTTGCAGCCCACCGACGACATCAAGATGGAATACAAGGTCTTGTCAGATCCTGACAATATCGGACTGGAGGAGGCGATTGTTTCTCAGGCATCCGCTTTCGAGAAGGTCCTTCGACGCCCAGTTGAGAAGCACCAGGAGGGAGCCGCCAATGAGCTCATTGCCGAGGAGGAACAAGAGGTTCAGCAGGCCACTCTTTTGCTGAGACTTGTAAAGCTCTAAATGTAGAATGCAATGTACATGAGAAAAAGAATGAAATCTAAGTAAAATAGAAAATAGAAGAAAAAAACTGTTCATTAGAATTAAGTCCCTGTAAAAATTCCCATTATTTTATAATTATTTACACCTTTTTCACTGCCAACTAAAGTGATAAAATTGATTGAGCCTCCGTCAGTTCGCTGTAATGTATGTAGATGGAGGATATTTGGCGGACTCACCAGGTAGCAGTCTTTCAACCTCAGGAATTCCCGAGCGCATTTATTTTTGTATACATCATTATAATCCGCCATGATGCATTTCCCATATGCAGCGGCCTAGTTATACCATGGTTTTCTTTTCTTTAGCACACCGTTGAGAACTGAGGCAGAAAGCATGATGGAATTTTTTGCCCACCTCTACTGTGCATTTGGCGACTGCCTTGGAAAGCTTCTGGACGGGACGGGTGGATGTCTGAGGATTCATTTATTTCGTTGATGAAGAGTTTCTGAATGAGATTGATGAAATGCGTGAGGGCTAGTGAATTCCGCTGGGCAGGGCGTTATTGGTATGGATGTTTTTGGGGGGGGCGATGTGAAGGAATGATGATGCTGAGATGTTGGTTGAAAGGCTGGGAGTGGATTTTGGGTGCTGGTGGGAAGGTCTGTTAGCGCTGTGGGGAAGTTTGGGTTGGATTCTTGTGTTGCTCGTGGGGATGGCGATTAACATGGATTTCTCGACTGGTGAAGTGAATATCATGGTGTATTATAGACTCTGAGAGTATCGAGACTTCTGAGGGGTTTTTTTTTTAATTCTCTACATCAATGCGCGATGGAGTTGATGGTCACTCATTCATTGTAGGTTGGAGCATATACTGGCATCATGCACTGTGAATACTGTGCAACAACAAAACATGCAAGGAGGAGATTTCTTTCTTATTATCCTACATCAAACACACTACTTTGATCTGTCGTCATTCTGGGCCAAGTTTCTCGAACTATTGTTTCGATGCTCTCGGGCGAGGATTCCCGGGAACATCATCGGGTCGCTTCCAGACAAGTGATTATCCGTCTTGGCGCTGGAAGGCAAATGAGGCTCTCCCGTGTGAGCGTCGACAAAGGACACATGTCCCTCGGCCTCTACATCCTTGGATTCAGCTGCCGTAGTAGCCGGGAAAGGCTGGGTCTTGCTCTCCAGAGGTTCTGCTGCTTGGGCGCTTCCTGGCACCCCGTTTGCCACAAGGTCATCGCCAGAGCCGTAATCAAGATATTTTCTCAGGCTAAGTTGTTGGAGTAAGTATATGCATGCGCGAGGGGAGGAATATGCAAAATCACTTACATGTCTCTCTCTTGGAGGAGTGTATGGTATCGGAATTCTTCTCTGCGATCTGGGACATTTGTCTTCACCATCTTGTTCCCGTCCTTCCCAGGCTTCTCAAAATCTTGACCCAGCCACTGTTTCTTGATGGCTTTCTCATAGCCACTCTGTTTGACCGAATTCTTTGCCAGCTCGCACATGTCCACTGGACTCAGCTTGTATATCTGTGCAGCCACAGCATACTCTTCGATCAAGGGTTCCTTGGTAAAAGCAAATTGCAACGGGTCGTCTGTGGATAGAGAGACGTTCAAGCCGCGTCTGAAATACTGGTGGAATGGGTTTCGTTCATACGCAAGGAACAAGGCGTTGTTACTCAGCGGCGACATGGCGATTCCAATCTGCTCCAAATAAAAGATATACTGGAGCAGAGGAACTTTGCGAAGAAGCAGTCCATGGCTGATGCTATGACAGCACAGTGCCGCCACAGCCAAGTGTTCGCTATCGCCCGCCTCTCCACAATGAGGTCGTAGAACGAACGTGTTGAAGCCGCG
Organism: Trichoderma aggressivum f. europaeum; assembly: GCF_033847375.1. Taxonomy (NCBI): domain Eukaryota; kingdom Fungi; phylum Ascomycota; class Sordariomycetes; order Hypocreales; family Hypocreaceae; genus Trichoderma; species Trichoderma aggressivum. Next base: position 96,068 of record NW_026946425.1, on the reverse strand, counting down.
GCTGCGTCGGAAGTGGTTCAACGAGGTCATGTTGGCATACAAGTAATAGATCCAGTAGCTGTATGGAGGATTTTGCTTCGTATCCCAGGCTCGGGGCACAGGGAACTTCTTGAACAGACGACGTTCGATTTTGCTTTCGTCATCGACGCTGTCAAAGCCAATGACACGCTGTAGAAATACATGTAGCTTTGGATGGCTCGAAGGATCTTTTGTGACTTCGAAGAGGGGTTGGAACACATTCTTTATAACCTGCTCAAACGTATCCATCAAGCCGCTAGCTTTGTAGATGTCGTAGAGGCGAGGGATTTGGACGAGCCAGCGGACGTTGTGGGAAAAGAGCTTATTGTCCACAACCCAGGCTGCGAGCCTGTCCCACTCATCTATGGACTTGCCATAGATGGATATGCGCCATTCGACCATCTGGTACTTGCTGGATTCTAAGTCAGCTATCACTTCCTTGGTAATCTCCGCCAGGTAGCGCCCGTGGATGAAATTATCGGTTTTGAGGAAAATAGTCCTCAGGCGCGACTCGCCGATGGGGTTGTATTTGAGGTTGAATTTATCGAAACGGTGAAAGGAATCAGTGTGTGCCTAGTCGGTCAGAATACAGGCGTGCTAACAAGTCAAGTCCCCTTGGGACATATAGCTTTGCGACTTACATGCATATCAAGTGTATCTATGCTCAAATCATACGCTGTCAGATTGATACTAGCAAATACCTCCGCCAAGGTGAGATGCTTGCCATCTCTGAAGAGCACAACTTCGTTCGGGTACTTCTTCATCTTGCTCTTGATGAATCGCAAGAGATGTTTCTGATTCATGCATGCAGAGTGGTGGACGTGCGTATCCACCTTTCGAACATTGTAGAAATCTCGATGCGGCACCTTTTTGCTGTCGGCAGTCTCCTGATATTCATTAAGGAGGACATATAGATTGTGTTTGCCCTCCAGATATTGAAGTCGACGAAACGCAAAGCTTTTACTTGGACCATCAGATGAAACGGTGAGGAGTTCTTCCAAATCGATATAAAATTCTCGAATGGTAGGCACACGAATAGCAGGAGTTTTGCTGACTGTAGAGTCAAACACTTGATAAACTCCTTCGCTGTCCATTTCAAAGGTCATCTCGCCGTTTTCTGGCAAGGGAAGCAAGTCTTCGAAAAAGAAATCATCTCCAATGTCGTGGCCAGGCTTTCTTTTTCGGACAGGCCTCTTTCGTTCTGTAGTAGTTGTCGAAGAGCCGGCGCCTTGCTTCCCGGCTTCGTCAGTGCCATTACCGTGGCTGTGAATCCATGCTGGATCGGGAGGGGGAGGGTATATGTCCCAATCTGCATTATCTCTGGGGTTGTCATTGGGCCCTTGGTTAGAAACAGAAATGTACTTGCGTCTCATGTCAAGTATTCTCTGAATCTGCTTTGAAATGGCACTGAGCTCAGCCGTTATATGAGGCTCAGTGTCAAAGAGTCCATTGCCTGCTAATCCAATAGTGGGGTCATTGGCGACCCTTGCCTCGTTAAACCCATGGCTAGTATTCAGACTAGGCTTCAGAGGATGTGAGGCACTGGGGGGGATTGTCGACTCATAGGGCCTGGCAGGAGTGTCTACGACTTCTGGCTTGTCTATTACCTCGATCAGCAATCCGTTTTCTTTTCACATATGGCAGACGGATTTGCTATTCACCATCGAGATCAAGTACCAACGAATCAGCCCCCCATTCTGTAGCTGGGCGTGAGCCCGAGAGAATGAGAGGACTTCCGAAAGGAGTTGACTGTGGCCATGGAGAATTCCCAGTCCGCGGGTCAATCTTGCTACGCTGATAGAACAGCTTTGCATCCGTCTGTGTCATCTGAAGCTCTGCAACAGGGTCATAAAACGTCGTGCGTTCTTGGAGATCTCGTAACAGCATTCCATCGTGGAGATGTTCTTCGTGGCTCTCGAGGGAATCTGGATCGAGTTCTGGGTCGATTAAGCCACTGGTGGCCTGCCCTTGGACAGTTTCATCATCCCCCTCTTCTCTGGTACGAACCGGAAGAGATATGCCGTTACTACCATGCAACGCGTGGTCTAGACAAACGTGATTAGGAGTCTCATTTACGGCAATTCAACAACGCAAAATAACAGCCATGAAGAGCAGAACGAAAAGAGTCGAGGCCGCCCCATTTACTAGGTTCAAAACACGGCCCAATGAAGCGCAACTGGGCAGCCACCAAATGCTTATCCCGGGTATGAACTCACCAGCCATAACTCTAATTCGTTTAGTCGGCCGTCTAATGAATGGATACCGGCAAAATGACTGTGCCAATGGCTGCGCAGTTGGAGATGGGATGGGCCAGTTAGTCGGTGGTGAATGGTTCAAAGTTACACAGCAAGAATTCGGTGGCACAAAAACAAAGAGCCACAGCAAGGCGATCTCAGGTACTTTAGGTACGGGATACATGCAGGCAGTTGGATTAAAGCTAATCCGCACTGGTGTTGGGTCACGCAAATTGGGACTAGCGCCTTGCTGTTTAAATAGAGCCCTTGTCTCTTCAAGTGCCGAGTTTGAGATATACGAGATCGCTGGGGAATTTTTAAATGCACAATTCTGTATTACACTGTTGAAAAAAAAACCGACAGTTGGTGTGTATATATTGACCACCTACCGTTTATACGAATCTAAAATGCGACTTGTATTCTATATAGACTCTTCTAATCGGCCGTTCCAAACCGGATCATGTCGGGGAGTCCATCTCTTCGTCTACTTGCATCTTCTATCAATGACAAGGTATTCGCTCCGAATAACAACGAGATCTAGCTTTTTTGATGAGAATATTCCAGCAGCAATTATTACTCCTTCTTCTTTTCCTTGGCCGGGGCTGGTTTCGGGGCAACGCTGTAGAGGCCGGCGGCTCCAAACACGACTACCGCGCTGAGGAGGGTGCCAGCTTTGAGAGTGTTGCCAAATAGCCAGATGCTTAGCAGGAGACTCATGAGCTTTCGAATGCTAAGTATTATCGTAACGGTGAGTGCCGATGCGCTTGCGGCAAGGAGATTCACGCCACGAATACAGGCATACTGGGTCAACACGTTGGCCGAAAGATAGGCCAGTTGGGACGGAACTCGTACAGGCTGCAGCGATGCAGCGAATGGTATGTTTAGTGCAACAGGAGTGCTCTTGGTTAGCACGAGTAAGTTGCGCCACATGGAGGGCGCAAAGGGCAAAAACAACGGCAGTGACAAGATGTGGGAATAGAAGAGATTCTCTTTCCACTGTGGCCCGTACTTTCGATACGTTGCTTCGGTATACAGCCCCATGATAGCCGAGAGTACTTGGGCGACAAAGATGATTAAGAGCCCAGGATTGAATACAGGGTCAGAAATATCGTCACTCGGTTTCTGTATAACATGTTAGACTGAGAGGAGAGCGTCATCGGTGACGATGACGACCTACTTTGTCTTTTGAATCCGACCAAGCAGCTAGGCTGACGCCAATACTCAGCAGAAACACTGCAAATATTTGGGGGCGTGAATACGTCTTGCCGTAAAGATATCCGGCAGCCATGGTTGTTATGCTACCCCCGGATCGTAGGATGATGTGAACTGGTACGGATATGTCGTAGCTGAAGGCATGGTTGTTCAACACGTTGATGGTAAAGAACAAGAGGATATTGACAAGCCAGCGGCTAAGCGGGACGACGTTGGGAGTCAGGAAGAACGGCGGGCGTGATCTATCGAATTGCGCTATGTAGCCTGTGATGGAGACGAATAGAAATTGAACGAAAGTTACGAGGGTTCCTATGCGGATAAGTGCAAGGTTGGAATCGGTTGTCTATGGAGGGTATGCGAGTGCAAGTTTACCGTTTGTTGGCTCGAAACTATGAGGTGTACATGTTAGATCATGTAAGTAACCGGAATCAGCATTGAACGAGCGGCCTACTTGATGATTGCCTCTAAAGCATACACCTGCGGACACAAACTGTTAAGTCACGCGATCACGAGCGTTCACCACTGGGATACTGGACGCACGTTGGAGCAGCATCCGCCGAAAATCAAGACTGTGATTACCGCCGTGGCGAGCAACGTTGAGCCGCTGTCCACAGCGAAGTGGCGCGCAACATTGGCCAAGGTCGGTGATGGAGGCCCCTTGTTCGATTTCGACTGAACACCCTTGCCCGGTGTCAGTTTGGTTGGAGGAGGCTCCATTGCGTCTCCAATCGTCGAGGCAAGATCATGCCTTGTCGAGGAACAAACATGTGGCAGAAACACTGTTCTGAGGTGCGGGATAGCACAGCCAAGGGTGGTTTGTCATCTTGGCTGAATTAGCATGGGGGTAATTTAGATAAAATCCACCAAACGATGAGGTGAGCTCGTCAATCGATTAAGAATTATTAGAAATAAACCTTGAGCTTTTAAAATAAGACGAAATATTCAACTTATTGTTTTTTTTATTAAAAAAAAGTGTAAATTTAAAGAAATTATATACAAAATGCCCTTATGAAATACAATATTGAGACAACATCTCGCTGAATAATATTAGCTATTTAATATTTAATTATCTTGTTAATAAAATATTAGTAAGATCTTTTCCAATTTCTCCCAAAGCACTACCCTAATTGGTGTAGCTTGCCTCGTTAGCTTGGTGGAGGGGTACTGCTAGTATGACGGATCTCAGCGACGTAAGTCTGATAGGTACCTAATTGCTGCTTTGGCGATTCCACCGTTAAGCAAACCAACTGACCACGAACCCACGACCTTGAAACCAATCGGCGTCTTCTCCCGTGCTCTCGCCGTTTACAAACCGCTACGGCCTGTTCTTTCTCCGCCAAATCTTCCCTGAGCATCGACTCCTCCGATAACACTGCTCAGAAAGGTCCAAGTCCCAGCCAGCTACAATGCCGACCACCACTGCGGAAACCCTCTCGCTGGTTACGAGAAACGTCTCTGTCGCTCCGCTCGTCCTCCTCTCCGCAGTTGACCACTACAACCGAACAGTACACAACAAGACAAAGAGGCGGGTGGTTGGAGTTCTCCTCGGCCAGAACGATGGAAAGAACGTGAGGGTGTCGAACAGCTTTGCAGGTACGTCTAGAGAACTAGGCAGGGAATCTGTGGAGATTCTCTATCCAGTATGGCTCTATGGCTGTATGTTCTAACGAGTCCTCTTCTTTTGTGTAGTCCCTTTCGAGGAGGATGAAAAGGACCCTTCAGTATGGTTCCTGGACCACAACTATGTCGAGTCTATGAACGACATGTTCAAGAAAGTAAATGCGCGCGAGAAGCTGGTGGGGTGGTACCACACTGGACCAAAGCTCCGTGCCTCTGATCTCGAGATCAACGAGCTGTTCAAGCGCTACACACCTAATCCTCTACTGGTCATTATTGATGTCCAGCCAAAGGAATCGGGTGTCCCTACCGACGCGTACTTTGCGGTCGAGGAAATCAAGGATGTAGGTTGCTCTTGGTGACACACTGGGGGGAACGAGCTGACTCTTTTCCTCAACACAGGATGGAACGACGACTGCTCGAACTTTTGTCCACACACCGTCGATTATCGAGGCCGAGGAAGCGGAGGAGATTGGTGTTGAGCACTTGCTAAGGGATATTCGTGACGTTGCTGTTGGCACTCTGTCCACGCGCGTCACTAACCAGCTCCAGTCTCTTCAAGGACTGCACCTTCGGTTACGAGACATTGGTGCCTATCTCCAGAAGGTCCTTGATGGACAGCTCCCCGTCAACCATGCGATCCTTGGCAACCTACAAGACGTTTTCAACCTTCTCCCCAACCTCTCTACACCCGACGATGACAGCAAAGTGGGAAGCCACGAACTATCACACGCCATGAGCATCAAGACCAACGACCAGCTGATGGCCATCTACCTGAGCAGCTTGATACGCGCTATTACTGCATTCCATGATTTAATAGAGAACAAGATCCAGAACCGACAGCAGCAAGACGAGAAGGAACCCAAGAAGGATGAGGCCGCTAATAAGGATGAGAAGAAGGACGGCGCTGCCACCACCGCAAACGGAGAGGGCAAGGAGAGCAGCGACAAGGAGAAGCCCAAAAAGAAATAATGAAAGGGAAAGGTCAATTTGATGCCACCTGAATTTGGTGGGCGAGCAGTGCTTAGAGTAATAAGTGAAACAGTGCTTTCCATATGTTGATGGTAGCAAATCGCTAGGCAAAAAATCAACTCAAATAAACACTTTGCAAGATTCACCCGCGCTTGATCTAACTTGTGCAAATTGTAACACGTGAAATCAGTGGCCTCCAATTATGCCAGCCAACTCTTCTTTTGTTGTGTATCTATCTTGGACGTGGCCTCCAGGAGTCTTCCTCCATTTCTCCGCCAACAGGCATGCGAGGAGGTGTTTACAACACGGAAAATCCTCGAGTGATGTCAATCTATCCAGCCCCAGGTTGCCGAACAATCCCTTCGGTGGAGGATTTTGAAGTTTCTCGCTACTATTGACCACATCATAGTGGGAATACGCATCGAGGGCGAATCCACCACATGAACAGCTCCATGCGTCAAGATGCACCGCATATACCTTTGTTGTTTGCGGCGTGTGTCGTTTACGCCGAGATGTAGTAGAGACGGCAGACTGGACGGTGTACATACATATCTGATCTTTGTGGTCCATTGCTTGCAAGCTGTCCGGGATATAGTCTTCAGACGGTTCGTTTGTATTCTCAATTCCTTCGTGCTTAAGGATATCATCAGGAGATACTGATGCTGGTGCTGCTCCCTGGGGTGCCTTTTGTAACTGGTCTGCTACCAAGAGACGGGTGACCAGGTCACGATCCAGTAGATCCAAGGCCGGCAAGAGGAGACTTGGGAAGATGACATGCAGAGTCAACAATTGCCGGCGCCAGTTCACATCTTCAGCAGATGATGGCGTTTCTCTGATCGACTCGACAGCATCAGGGTTATCAGTGAAATCACTTGCAGCATGGACTCCCGGGAGAGGCGATGGCGGAATAAGGGCCGCGAATAGCTGGTGGTGAGATGGCAGACGATGATCTCCCATCATGAAAGCGTGTTCTGTCTAAGTGCGAGTCCCGGTAAGAGTTGAATGAGGCCTCTCGAGTCTGGATCTCGCTATGTATAGCGTTGGTGATGGCTTATTGGTTTCATCTTGCTGCAATCATCTAGGTGTGGAATAGTGGTGAAACTTTGAAGAAGAGAAAGGGTGCTACTTATGCACCGATTTAGATGAGAGATGGTTCAAACGAAATCATCGTAGGTCAGATCTGCGTAGGTACGGAATCAAGAAGTCGTGACAGATGGTCGTGCCTTTAAATTACAACCACCTAGTCTATTTTAGGCACTAATTTCCTGCTTCAACAACAACCGCGTTATCGCATTCCCACCTCGGGACAGGAAGCAGTATAAAACACTTGTACTCATGATGCCATTGTCTTTGTTTTTTATCTATGCCGCTACACTATAAAATATACTTGTTTTATGCATTATTACACGGGAATATACCAAATCAAACCCACTCCTTGGGCTCCTTCAAGACATCCACCAGTCTCTGCTCCCTGCTCTTGGGCTCTGGCTCGTACATGTACTTCCAGCTTGCCGTCAATGGCAAGCTCATAAGAATACTCTCGACTCGTGATCCAGGCGTGTTCAGTCCAAAGGCGGTGCCTCGGTCGTGAACTAGGTTGAACTCGACATACTTGCCTCTACGGATCTGCTGCCATGCCTTTTCCTTGTCATCGTAGGGCATGTCCTTTCGCTTCTCCAGAATGGGGACGTAGGAGGGCAGGAAGGACTTGAGGCAGTCCTGTATGAATGCAAAGGTGTTCTCCTGGTCTCGCTCTGTCTCGTCTAGATCGTCAAAGAAGATACCGCCCACGCCTCGGCACTCACCACGATGCTTGTTGTAAAAGTACTTGTCGCACCATTTCTTGAATCGGGGATAGTACGTCTTGTCGTGAGAGTCGCAGGCCGCCTTGATTGTCTTGTGGAAGTGGATGGCGTCTTCGTCAAAGAGGTATGAGGGCGTCAGGTCGCAGCCGCCTCCAAACCACCATGCCTGGGAGGTACCGTCGGGATTGGCCGTTTCGAAGTATCGGTAATTCAGGTGCACGGTGGGAGCCATGGGGTTGTACGGATGGAGCACCATGCTTAGGCCTGCGGCGAAGAATTCCAACGACTCGACATCGGGATCAAGGTTCTTGTGGTTTTCGCGCATCTTCAAGATGGCGGGCTTGGGAAGCGTTCCGTAGACGACGCTGACGCCGAGGCCAGCCTTTTCGAAAACGTTACCCTCCTGCAGCACACAGGTTATGCCGCCGCCGCCATTGGGTCGCGTCCACTCGTCTTTGCGAAACTTCTTTCCGTCGATGCGCTCGAGTTCCTTGACAATTATCTGCTGCTGCTCCTTGATGAACTTCTCCATCCGCAGGCGCATGGGCGACTCTTCGGTGACCACTGCTTCCCTCTTCTTCTGCTCATCCTTCTCGGCAAGAGATGTGACGTCGAGCTTAGCAGGCTCTGCTGTTGCCTGGAAAAAGAAACGAGAAGCATGTAAGCTGGAGGGGCCTCGGAACGGATTGTGTCTCCCCGGACCTATCGTGTCCAACTCACCAAGCTGTAGGCCAAGGGAGCCGTGATACCAATGGCGGCGGCTGCCAGCCAAACGGCCGCCGAGGATGAAGTTCCGAAGCTGGCGGGAGCTCGCCGACTGCCCGAAGCGGACGATGCCCATCGATTGAAGGTCAATTGGCCTCTGGGAACCCGCGCCGAGCGCAGACGGATTTGTGCGGCCACGCGCTGGACATGGCGAGAGGCAGCCATTGGTGAAGCCATGGCGGGGTGCAATTGGTGACGAGATGAAGAGGGTTGAGCCTGGGCGACCAAAAGCCGAGACAAGGCGGGCGACGCTGGATTTAATAAGACACAGCTGCCAAAGTAAGCCGGAGAAAGATTTTCTCGTCGTCGTGCTTGTCGTCGAATTGGCCAATTAGCCCCTCCACTGATCGAGCCACCGGATACCTGGTGGCGTGTTCGGTTGTTGAGATCTTCCCACACAAGTCATGGTGGGTTAAAAGTACGGAGCACTGCTTGTCTGACGGCGGCCGGCACAAGCTCGGATCGGAGGGGCAGGTGGAAGCCGGTTGAGCAGAGCATGTCACTATTCGACTAAGGTAGTCTAGACTTGCGTTTGAGCCATGCAGATAGAGAAATGGGGACGTTGAATGGCATGGTGATGTGTGGATTGCGTTTAAGTTATGGAGTTGATGCGCTTGGTTTCGTATTGCCAATAGAAAAGAAACTACTGGCGGAGTGTTGGGCGGCAGACACAACCGAGAGAGACGGCAAAGGAGAGCGACCTTCGGAGTATCTGTGGTACAATGTCTAGCTAAAAGTGCAAGGTACTGCTAGGTACAGTAGAGATGAATGGCACTACCTATACAAAGGCGATTGCAACGGTATAAGCGATGAAAAGATGGATAAAAGAGCAAAAGAGGCTTCATGACAAAAGCATGCACTGACTTTTACCACAGCGAACATGCCTTTGACATAGGTGTCTTGGTAGGCAGCTGATTACTGCATTTACTGTCCATATTGAATTTACTACTATAACAAAGCATCACCTTGGCGTCTACAATCAAAGAATATGGATGGATCCAATGTATACCTCGCTATCTATGGCGTCGGTTGCGTGAGAGCCTTTGATCCCAACAGGTAGTTTTGCGAGTACGCGTACCTCGAGCGTACAGCGTACAGTAAAACGATCACCCGTGCAGATGATGAATATTCCAGAAATGCTACAGCAGTTACTACGTAGGTAAGCCCACGCGCAAGAGTGAAACATGCGGAAATTGTACAGCTACATGTGACCAGAGCAAAGGAACAACCTTGAACCAACCATTTCTTTGTCCGCTTCCCTTCCTCCATGTTAGCAGGTAGACGCTTCTTTAGGTATTTTTCATCTCCTTTCATTTTCCTTGCCTTTCTCTTCTGATAGGGCCAGGATGAATCATCAACAAAGGTGCACGGGGTGCTGATGGATTACAAAGGAGTTCCTTATCCAGATGAGATGAAAGCGAATACGGCGCCCCGAGCTCAGCTGAGGCAGGCCCAGCCCAGCCCAGACGGGAGTACCCCGTACCTGCGCCTTTGTACTCCGTACTCCGTACCTCGACCTTGACCCCTCGTGCGGCTCACTCCAGTCGGGACCTTGCCCGTCAGTGCAAAGGTACCGGGAAGCCCCCCTGGTGACTTGACTGTGAGCGCACAAGGATCCGGCAGCTGATCATGTGGTCTCGCTGCTAGGTACCTGTACGCTGGAGAGACAGTCATCATCGGCGTCCGCGTTGTGCGTGTGTACATAAATCGACCAGCCACAGCTAAGCTCTCCTTGTGCCGTGCAGCTGTGCCGTCGCCGTGCCTGGGTGGGCACCGCAGCCAAAAGGTACTAGGTACCTGGCCTCTGCCGTCACGCTTTGTACCCACCCCGTACCCAGTACAGCAGCCCCGGCTTTGTACCCTGAGTGAGTGAGTGATTCACCGCGTCCCGCATCAACCTTAGCGCGCCACCCAACTCAGTTGAGTGCAGGTTGCGTGCTGCATCCGTTCCCGTTCAGGCCCAGCACACTAAAAGGGCGAGCGTCACTGCCTGCCTGCGCCTCTTGCCTTTTGCCTGGCCTGGCCTGGCCACCGCCTTGTCATCGGGCCAGAGTCACTGGGTCACCCCTCTCCTCCACTTCGTCACCACAGCTTGCCTGGGCTGCCTTAAACTTCTACATCATCTCTACATCCCTGGAATCCCTTTTTCTTCCCCTTTTCATCTCTCCAGATTCACTTTCGACAACCCTCTCCCTCCATCTCCGCGCCATCGCTATTTATCGCCAATATCGCCCTCTGCATCGCCATCGATAGCCACAGCCGCATAACCAACCCGCTGCGCCTTCACTCTCGTCACCCAACACTTGTAACCTTTTGGTTGCCGTCAAGATGCGCAGCAAGTTCAAGGACGAGCACCCCTTCGAGAAGCGCAAGGCCGAGGCCGAGCGCATCCGACAGAAGTATTCCGATCGCATTCCTGTAAGTTGGCGGACACCTACCTTATCATTTGCTCGTCCTCGTCCTCGTTCCCCGTTCCCGCCCCGACCGGGTCCAGCACCCGCCATGCAGCTTGCCGTGGCTACCCTTGCCTTTTGAAGATGAATCTTGATGGCTAACCAAACTTCCTCCTCATAGGTCATCTGCGAAAAGGTCGAGAAGAGCGATATTGCTACCATCGACAAGAAGAAGTACCTGGTCCCCGCGGACCTGACAGTAGGCCAGTTTGTCTACGTCATCCGCAAGAGGATTAAGCTTTCTCCAGAGAAGGCCATTTTCATCTTCGTGGATGAGGTCCTTCCTCCTACTGCCGCTCTCATGAGCAGCATCTACGAGGAGCACAAGGACGAGGACGGGTAAGAGCTCTATCCATCATCTCCACCCATCTCCAGGAACTGCAGGCTAACATTTCATCGCTAGCTTCCTTTACATCACCTACTCCGGCGAGAACACCTTTGGTACCGCATAAACACCGAGGCGATACAGGGGAACTTTCCAAGCCGATGAGGCTGATGCAGGCGTTTTGGTCGTTGGGCTTTTACTCTTTCCGATGGGGGATACTGGTGCTTTGTGATATTGCGAATTCATTGTTTTATCAAACAAGAAGAATCGAGATGAAGATGCTAAGCCATCTATCTCATCTCCATGTTATCCTTGCCACGAGCCTTAGTTTTGGGGGAAATGATTTTGTGTCACGACAAGGGAGGACTGGGTGACTTTCACATGTAGGCGGCCAGGCACCGTATGGACCGTTTCAGCCTCTCCTGCGTGTGACTGTTGCGTTCTCTTTTGCTCCGCGCACCTATGCTTGTTTTCTGTCCTATTGTTGACAGAACAACAGAGATTAATTTTAGCATATCCGCCAATAGACGTTGACTCTTTCCCCAACCTCTTGCGTACTAAGTGAATCTTGTGAACATGTGCATACGGAGCCCCAAGTAAGATCGAGTATGGAACAAGACATTATTATGTATATATATATATAGTTGAGACGAGCATAAACATCGTACTTTGCATGGTATATACGCCCAATCAAAACTGTACCCCCCTCTTGACTGATACGTTTCCCCTTCCTTTCATTAATATTCGTAAAAAAAAATCATCCAAAATTAAACCTTTTCAATATGCGACTCCATGATTCCATCGTATTGATGCATCACCTTCTCATCGATAGATTCGTGGAACACGTCTACCTTTGTAGAAGCAAACTTTCGCGCGCTAATCTTCTTCTCGAACAAGACGTCGAGTTCGGCGAACGTGCGGCCGCGGGGTTCAGGGAGGCGGAAGTAGGTGTAGACGATGCAGCAGAAGCAAATTCCACCCTGAAGAAAAGAAGAGTGTTAGTTTAGATGCAAAAATGGTTTCATTTCATCTGCGACCAGGCAGGGTGTGTGTCTTACCCAGAAGAATCCGGTGTAGTTGCTCCAGTTCCAGGCTGTGGGGTTCAGCATGTACGGCGTCAGGACGTTGGTGATGATGCCGACGATGTTGCTAGACGAAAGAGGTTAGCACATCTGATCGCTCAGTAGTATTTATGCAAAGTGAAGAAGAACTTACTAGAGGTTTCGTGCCAGCACAACCGTCTTGATTTGCAGTCTACGCGATGAAAGCTCGCCGACAAGGGAGTAGCACACGGTGCCGACGGTGAGCTGGTAAAAGAGGGCCCAGACGACCATGATGCTTCCGGTGGCGAGGGAGCCTTCTCTCCTGTGCGACTCTGGTACCAGACCCAAGAAACCCAAGACGAACAGCATGCTGCAGAGGCCGCAGAGGCCGTAGAGATACAGAGAGCGGCGGCCGATGCCCATCGTCATCAAGCCCCATGCGCCAAAGACGCCGACCATGTTGATGGCGTACTGGCCCAAGGCGAACGAGTAAGAGTCCCTGGTGGAGAGACCGGCCTGCTGCAAAAAGTAGGTGGAGTAGTTGGAGAAGGCGTTGCCGCTCAGGTTCTGGATGGCCCAGGTCATGCAGACAATCTCGGTACGGCGCCGGTCAACGCCCTTGAAGCAGTCCCAGTACGAGGCACCGGCGGTGATCTTCTCCTCGAGGGCAGTCGTGTGCACCATCATGGCCACCGTCTCGTCGGCGTCAAAGTCGGTCTCGCGGTTCAGGCTGGTCAAGCGGAGCAGCGCCCGCTTGGCCTCCTCAGCCTTGCCCCGGCGAACGAGCCACCAAGGAGATTCCGGGGCAAAGTAGATGGCGATGAAGAGCGGGAGGGGCCACATCCACTGCAGACCGTAAGGGATACGGTAGGCCCACTGGTCGTTGCGCTTCAGCATGGCGTAGATGACGCCGATGCCAATCTCTTGGCCGAGACCCCAGCAGAAGTTGACATAGGTGGTGAGGTAGCCTCGCAGCGCAACAGGGCAGACTTCGGAGGCGTAAGTGACGGTGATGGTCTGGAAGATGCCCCAGGGGATACCGCACAGGATCTCGGCGACCAGCAGCGTCTGGACGTTGGGTGCGGTGAAGAAGATGGCAGTAAAGGCGGCGACCAAGACGAGACATCCCATGACGGTTTTCCTGTAGCCGAATCTCTCGGAGACGAAGCCGTTGATGAAGAGACCAATGATTTCACCGACGGTGGCGCCCTGTTGTTTTGGCCAAGCTGTTAGCGCTGATGTTTCTTCCGACAAGATTGTGACTAGGTAGGTAGTCTAGAGGTCCCCATAGATGCAATGGGATGGGTAGGGGGTGGGACATACGTTACTCAAGCCAGACTGCCACCTGGCAGGTACTTGATACTTGCCATCGGGGTACAGCTCACCGTATTTCTCATTGAATTGAGGAAATGCGTCTGGCCGACATGTTAGCTTGCTGATTGGGATATCATGTGTTGAGCCGCTTGGATGGGAGCGTCTTACAGAAGTTGTTGACCAAGCTGATATCGTAGCCTTCCATGACAATGCATGTGGAGATGATCATGCTCCAAGCAATGGCCTTGGGATACAGCTTGATGCCCTGGAGCAGAGTCATGGACTGTTCCTTGGCAGCGGCCGCTCTGGCACTCTCGATAAGCACACGGCGGCCCTTGGACAACTCTTCGTCCCCTTCGCCGTCGACGTCGACGACGCCTCCGGTGGTGGCATCTTTGGACGTCTGGATGTCGACACCATCCTGATGAGGAGAAATCTCCTTTTCAGTAGCAGGCGATGCCATGATGTGAGTGGTGGGGGTGTAGTCTTGAAAGAAGAAGAAGTGAGGTAAAGAGCAGCAAAAAAGTTACTGGAACATCAGGGTGCCCCGGTGTACCAATGCTCTTCGCAACAAAGTGTGCTGAAGAAAGGATGGATGGACAAGGGCCGAGGAGAGAGAGAGAGGGTGGAGGTGGGAGGAGAGGGAAGGATATATAGGTGAAGGCGACGGAGCGGAGATGAGAGTACGGAGTAGAGGAGAGAGAAAAAAAAAGGCTCCTCAAAAGACGAGGTCGAGATGCAATGCGAGGCCGGGGTCAGTTCGATTGACGCGGGTCTAAATAAGCCGAGCCCTCTGGTGTCGATCCAATGATGCTCGCCCGTTTCTCTGGAGCCTTGGCTGAAGTGGGCTTTTGGAGCAAATCGGTGATGATAACCAAACCAACGGGCACTGGAAGAGGCAATGGGGGGGACACCACCGCAAAACCAGGGTTTGGTTTGTCAAGTAGTGTTTCTCCTTCTTCTTTCTTTCCCCTCTTTCGACAGGCTCACCGTTGTCGGTTTTGGATGGATGGCAAAAAGGAACCGAGCATGGCCAAACGGAAAAATCTTTGTTAGCTCATCATATCTCCTCTGGCAGGACTAGTTTGCAAAAGCAATGCCGGGAGTGGCTCGTGGCGGCGGAGGAGCCCGCACAAGCATGCTAAAGGCTCTAGGTTCTAGGAAGCACGCGACTTTGGCTAGCCTTACTTAGTCCGGCAAAGTAGCAGTGCAAAAACGATGGGGCAAGCCGAGAATTGTCATGATGTGAGTGGATGGGCGGCGAGTAGGTTTTGCTCTAGGCGGGTGAGAAGATGAAAAATTCCCCTGGTCTGGTCTTGGGGGTTCACCGCTTGTGGGCTTCTGGAAAGTTGTTTTGTTGGCTGTTGCTCGTGGTAATGCGGCAGGTCGTTTTTTGTCTGTTGAAGAGAGGGGGGAAACGTGGGCTAGCAGGTACATAGCATGGGGGCACATGTATCCAGGCTGGCACAAATGACCTCTGCCGACGACAGGAGCTGATGGTATGCGAAAAGGGTCCCAGTTCACGAGGCGTTAATGTTTATCAGCAAGCACATTTACATTTGGCGATTTCATACGAGTCCATGGATGGTGAAACTACAAGGCGGAAGGGGGCTAGAGAGAGAGGCATTCTGCCCGTAAGATACGTCAAGAGGAAAGAGACGCCGGAGCCATCTATGTACGAGCAGAACCCAAACCAAGGTCCCAAGTAGTATCCGGCATCTCAAATCTAGAATCTAGACTATAGATAGATAGCACATGTCGTTCGCAGCAAGGCTGAAAAGGGACCAAACGAGCCTCCGACGGACGGGCCAATGGCAGGCGTCGCGATTCTCGTCGTCGAGGCAAGCTGTCGTCATGCTCCCGCAATCCCCACGGGGTAGAATCGCGATGCGGGGGAGCGCTAGATGCGCCCAGGACGCTCTGCCCCATCTGACATGTCCTTGTCGAATCTGGCATGCTGGGGAAAAGCCTCCCTGCGTCCTGGAACTGCGCCTGTTTGGCGATTTGCCTGGCCATCATTCTTTGGTGTCGTGGGCCGCCGAAAAAAGCATCGCGGCCCACTGCGTTTTCGGCGGCGCTAGCTATAAGAGGCAGAATGTTCAACACTCGCCTCGCCGCTAAATTTCCTATCTAAGGAATTCTTCAGACCTTGATGTGGATATGCCTAAAAGTAGTAACATCGGCCTAGTGATGGCTCCTCATCCTGGGCAAAGCTGCTTCAATATTACCATGGGGTGCTATCACGGGCCTCACAGGAGCATTTTGGCGGCGTTGATTTGCTTTTCACGTGGTCCAAATGCGTTTCTACGGCTACGGGTAATTCTCAGATAACTGACCGAGGGAATGTTTTTCCCAGACACAATACAAACTGCATACCTACATAAATCCCGCAGTCGTCAAACCACCAAAAAGATTGTGAAAATTTGAACTGGTTTGGGTTATAATTTCCTGCTTCTTGTTCGAATATGGTCCATACAACCAGGTCCTTCTATTGCTTGTATTTACACCAAGTACAATGCTAGCACATCCAGGTGGCCTGGTACATCCTATGTGTTGAGAGTGGCTTCAACACCTCAACACTCGTTTTCCAGCATCCTGTGTCTCAAGTTTGAAGCAACTGATAATATCAGATAATAGAGGGATATCACCATAGTAGCAGATATTAAAAGAAACCAGTTGAAAGTAGCGAATGTAGCAGAGATTTAAAGAACTTCCATGGCATCTACAGGTACCTTAGTACAGGTAACCAGGCAAGTACTACAGGTACCTGGTACTTGTTGTAATGAATAAAACGCTTTGTTCCGCATCTTGCTCTGACACTTCAATTCCAGTCAATCACCAAAGTGCTGGGTAGCCAGTGCAGTTTGGGGTGCTGAACAGCCTCTCCAAAAAAAAAAATAGGTGTTCCATCTTGACCACTGTAGTAAGCACCATGGCACTTCTCTCTGTATGCTGTGGTACTACTTATTGACGTCAAATTAGAAGCCTCTATTTAAACGCATATAGTACTCAACCAGTGCTGTTTTATTCACTTCAGCGCAGTGAATATCACATAGGTAGATAAATGCAGGTTTTCAGCCTCACCCTGTACTCGATTTGCGCGATGAACCATTTTCATCGAGGCTGTGAGCCCAAAATACGCCTGCGGCACGTGGCATGCAGCATGCATGTACCTGTAAGTGTGCAACATGACCCCCGATCCTCAAGGCTGTGTAGAGAAAACTCCCTCGCCTACAATTGATGTTTGAGAAGCAGTAAACCGCCACACTGCACTCAGTAGATTGGTGTCGTTGCAGCTGTCCGAGAGTGGATTTATAGGCGCAATGGGGAAAACCCGTGGCCACGAGGCCAACATGAAGCCAGTCTCCAGCAGGAGGATTTGGGGCCGGATGAAAGCAATCGTCAGGCCTCCAGCTCGACCTGCTGCCTCCGCGACCGCCCCAGGCAACACGAAGACAACATCGTCTGATCAGGCTGCAACTAATTCCGCTTTACTAAACTCTCCGCCAGCTGCTGTAGACACCGTTGATGAGCTTCCGCAACCCTCTACTGCAACAGGCTCCTCTAAGCCCAAACTTGACGATGGTGATCCCGCCCCATCCAGCTCGACAGTACTTGCGGCGGATACAGGTGACAAACCCCCGTCAGGTTGTTTATCCAATTCCCCTGGAGGAAGCAGCTTATGGGAGAAAGCCTACAATGCTGCGACTCCGAACACGAAGAAATGGATTGACGGGCTTTTGAAGTCAAACGTAACATGGATGTCAGCCAAGAGTACGCAAACGGAGGAGCTCATTGAAGTTGTTCGAGAAATAGAAACAAGACACCAAGGCCATGCTCTTCGGATTCCAGTAGGAGGAAAACAAATCCTCTGGAAAGATTATGCGCCTCGAGTTATATCTTTCATCAAAGTCATTGGGAGCATTACCATTCAGCTCGCTCCTGCTCCATCAGATATCATTTGGTCGGCATTGAAGACGGTCCTGCAGGTATTATCCTACTACTCCAAGATTCCTCCACCTGTGACCATGTCTCGCAGCTCGTCTAATCAGATGATAGATGTCTGTTGCACCAGGCGAGGAGCTTGCCGCTGTTCTAGGATGCTCCGAAAAGGTTCTGAGCATCGTAAGACGTGGAAAGGTGTATGAGGCTCTATATCTGAATGGTGCCAACACTTTTGTTCCAGTACAGGACGATTTGGAGCGCTCGCTTGTTGACGTGTATACAAAATCACTAGACTTGCTTGCTCATGTTGGACAGCGCCTGGCAGGAGGCCATCGGCATTTACTTCTTGCGATTGTCAACCCTGGCGAGGCCGAAGGCCTAATGGCTAGCCTAATCAAATGCGAGAATGATGTGATCACAGCAGCTCAGGCCTGTGAGGTCGTGCGGAGCGCCGACGCGGACGAGCGTTTGAGCACCATGTTGAACAGCCTCAGCGAGCCATTGAGGCAAACAAACGACAGAATTCGTGACTTTCTTGAAGAAGAAGTCAAAGAGAACGACATTATCAAAGCTTTGAAATCTTTGAGCCCCATCAACTTCGGAGATCAACATCGCATAAGGGCCGAACCGAGGACCCCAGGAACCGGAGAATGGCTATTACAACATAAAAAATTCCAAGAATGGGAGCACATCCCGGCGTCGACAATCCTGTGGCTCCAAGGTACCAGTAAGTAATCACAGCGGAGAAAGCGTATCCCTCTGTATAGCCATCTGACGCTTTATGGTACAGTGGGTATGGGGAAATCGTTCCTTGCTTCCAAAGTTGTAGATCGATTTCTTCTAAAGACTGGTGCGCGCTATAAGCACGAGTCTAATGGCGATCAAGGGCTTGCCTTTTTCTATTGTAATAGAGGCCAGCCTGATCTTCAAACCCCCCTTTTGATTCTTCGAAGCTTTGTTCGTCAACTATCTACATCTCCACGCTATCTGAAGATGATGAGAAAAAGTCTTATAAGGCTATACCGTGAAAATAAAATGAATGGGTTAGAACTGGGGTTTGACGCTTGTCAAGAGCAACTCTTGGAATCGGTGAACCTCTACCCTCAAACTGTCATTATTCTGGATGGTTTGGATGAATGCATTGCAGAGTCAAAGGATAAACTCATCACCCTTTTAGCTAATCTTGTCAAGGATGCTCAGCATTCTGTCAAGATTTTTATCTCTAGTCGACGGGAACAGGATATCGTGAAATTACTCCCCGCTGGATCAATCATCGAGATTGATGCCAATGATAACCGGGATGATATCCAAAAATTCATTGAGGAAAAGATGGAAGAGATAGAAATGAGAGGATCGTGGGAATCCATCTCAAAAGAGCTAAAGTCAGATATTAAAAGCACTCTTTGCAAAGGCAGCGATGGCATGTAGGTCACCAAGAATGCAACCGTACATGCATGTCATGTACATGTGTTTTCCAACTACAACACGCAACTAACGTTCGCCTAGGTTCAGATGGGCTTCTGTGCAGTTGGAGCAACTATCCGAATGCCAACAAGCCAAGGAAATCAGAGATAGGCTTGGAAAACTTCCAATGTCTCTAAACGCCTCTTACCATGAACTCTTCACCGGGATGAGCAGCCACAGCCAAGAAACACTACGGCGTACAGTCATGTGGGTGATGTGTGCTTATGAGCCTTTATCAAGCAGCCGGCTACTTGCTGCTGTTCGGCTCTCCATGCACGGCGACGGAGAGAGCCATGATGTAGAAGAAGAACTTACAGAGGAGACTCTTCGCTCAATCTGCCGCCACCTGGTTGTCATAGATTCTAAGCGAGATGTATGGAAGTTCCCGCATGCATCGGTCATTGAATACTTTGAGACAACGCATAAGTGGACAATGGCGAAGGCACATTCTTTTGTCGCCAAGCACTCTCTACTCTGTCTCATCGACAGCTATTCTAAGTGGCAGCTGCCCTCACGCTTTGAAAGAATTGATGGAGTATCAACAACAGACCACAAGAGAGATCCCCAGCACCCGGTCAGCTATTTTCAAGAGTATGTGGGGGTCTATTGGTTTCAGCATGTCCACAGCCTTGAAGACGTACAACCTCATGACCCTCAACTATCACGACTGGTAAAGCGTTTCATGGGACTCAACAGCTCTCTTCAACAGAGCAGTCAGCAGTACCGCCGTTGGCTTGAGCACAGGCAAAACGTGCACGCAACTGGACTTGTGCGTAAAACAACCAACTTTTCTGATCTTTTCCCCTTGACAAATCCTATTTTTGGTGCCTGTGCTTTTGGTCTCTGTCGTGTTTTACAGGACTGGTGGTCAGCTGGTGTCGATGTCTCACAAATCAACGGGGAAGGGCTAGACCTGCTCGCAATCGCCGCAGGACGTGGACACCGACACCTTTGCGAGAAGCTGATAGGCCTTGGAGCAGATGTCAACAGGGTGCTCTGCAACGGGGAGACGAGCGCCCTGAATGAAGCAACGACTCTGGCAGGTAACCTGGATGTGATACGATTCCTTCTTGACAACGATGCCGACCCAAACCTCCCTTTGGAGACCCCTATCCTCTATAGGAGCGCGGCATACTGTGGTCTAGCAATTTCCGAGGCCCTTCTAGAAGCGGGCGCCAATCCCGATGTACATTCTCGTCTGGGCAGCCCTCTCGAAATTGCTGGAGAGAGGTCGGATTACGAGCTAGCAGAGCTCTTGATACAGTACAAGGCGACTGTCAATTTTTACACCGCGGACGGAGTGCTTGGGAGTCCCCTTGCCGCAGCCGCTCATGGAGGGTCAATCGAGCTTGTTCAACTGCTGATAAAGCATGGAGCCGAAGTGAATGCTCCTCTAACGCATGGCATATACAGAAGTGCTCTGGCAGCAGCGTGTTTTGGAAATGGCGGCGTTGGTATGGTACAGTATTTGATCGAAGAGGCTGGTGCGGATCCGAACATCATATCCACGAATCCGCCATCAATTCCTCCTCGGATTTATTATGCCGACGCGGCGTATGAGAGTGGGAGATATCTGAAAGAGAATGGCCATGTGGTGGATGAAGATGTTTTGAGAAAGGCTGGCATGGGGCGATGATGGTTCGAAGCGTCCGAGATGTAATAAGGAGTGGCTATTCAGGACAAACTGAGTTTAAGTCAATACCAGGTTTCCGAGGCATTATTCTACAATTGCTACTTTATTCTAGCATCTGTTATAGCTGGGGTATTCTGGAATGTCTAATATTATCGCCAGATTGAATGCAATACTGTTGGATATCCGACCCCGGTTGCTGTGATGGGTGCTCACTCCCGAGATATCGGTACTAGTGTAGTAGTAATTACCTATGTTACGGAAAGGACTTGATTTAGGGAATCATCTTAAATTGCCCACCATCCAACTACTTTTTGCCAATGGAAAATCCAATCCAAGTCTTTGTTAGTTCAGTCATCCACTTCGGAGGTGTTTCGGAGCTTATGTTAGGAGGTACACAATAGAGGCCTACTAAGGTAGACTAAGCTGAAGCTCTCCGAGTCTCCCCGCAAACCTGCTGGAGCCCTACGAGGCTTTGTGTAGAAAGTACGCGTAGTAGTTGGTGTTACGCATGTACCATCCATACGCTGCTGTGATGCAAGGGCGACATGAGGCTTGATGGGTCTGACTACATGTAGATTCGAGTTTCCGTGATAAGATACTCTAGACAATCACCCAAATCACAAAAACATTTCATCATCCGCAACCAATTCCATTTTTTCCCTGTCCTCTTGACTTCCCCGTTTCCACCTAGCGGTGCCTGTTGTTCCGAAGTCACTAAACCAAGCCCAGCAGGCGACCCACCAGAATTTTCCCCAGAGCCCAGCGACATCGAACCACGTCCAAAGCTCTGACTGTACCTCTTCTCTTCGGTCTGACTACAACCACCTCTTGGCCTCTTTCGTGACTGGGCAGCTTGACGAGCCTCAGACTCTGCGGGATACTCAATTGCCCTGTATTTTATCCTGCTTCTCACGCAGATCTTTTCTCTCTCCTTCTCCCCTCTCCAACCCCCGCCTCAGACTCCCCCCCCCCCCCCGGCGGAAATAATGCTGTCCACTCTCCGAGTTGCGAGCAGGCGAGCTGCTCTGCGCCCTGCGACCCTGAGCCTCGCTAGCCGTGCTGCTCTGTCTACCTGGATCAACGTGCCCCAGGGCCCTCCTGTGAGTTGATAACAAGACTGGCGCTGTCTGCGGTGACACTGGCTGACAATTGGGCATAGGATGTAAGTTGGTCATGAACGAGGCCAATCGAGCCTGACACCACCCGGAGGCCGATATATACCCTCATCTCCATATATATACGAATGTATATGCTTCAGTTGCACCAGATAGACTAACAAGAGTCCCAATTCGCCTGTATATAGGCTATTCTTGGTATGGCTACCCTTCACTGACGTCTGCTACCTGCCCGGTAGACTCAGCTACTAAGCTGCCTTACACGCTGTTCAAGCTGTTCCAGCCTGACTAACTCCCCTTCTTTTTAGGCATTACCGAAGCTTTCAAGGCCGACAAGTTCGACAAGAAGATCAACCTCGGTACGAATACCCCTTCACTCTTTCGAACGACTTGCCAGGAAACCCGCGTATCCAAATGCGCCCTTTGGATTGGGTACCACTGATTTACGGCAACGCCGGCTAACCATATTTATTGCATGGTTTTAGGTGTTGGCGCATACCGTGATGATGCTGGCAAGCCCTACGTCCTCCCCTCCGTCCGTGAGGCCGAGAAGAAGATCATCGACGACAAGCTGAACAAGGAGTACGCCGGCATCACTGGTGTCCCGGAGTTCCCTCCCCTGGCCGCCAAGCTTGCCTACGGCCCCAACCAGGACGTCCTCGACCGTGTTGCCATCTCCCAGACCATCTCCGGCACCGGTGCCCTGCGTCTTGGTGCTGCTTTCCTGCAGCGCTGGTACTCTGGCGACAAGAAGATCTTCATCCCCAACCCTTCATGGGCCAACCACAAGGCCGTCTTCAGCGACGCCGGCCTCAAGGTCGAGACCTACCGCTACTACAACAAGGAGACCATCGGCCTTGACTTTGAGGGCCTGGTTGCCGACCTCAAGGCTGCTCCCCTGGGCAGTGTCTTCCTGTTCCACGCCTGCGCACACAACCCTACCGGTGTCGACCCCACCCCTGAGCAGTGGAAGGAGATCTCCAAGGTCGTCAAGGAGCAGAACCACTTTGCCTTTTTCGACATGGCCTACCAGGGCTTTGCCAGCGGTGACACTGACCGTGACGCCTTTGCTGTTCGCTACTTTGTCGAGCAGGGCCACGACATTGCTCTCTGCCAGTCATTCGCCAAGAACATGGTAAGCACCGTCATATGAGATACTCTTAATGAACCTCTATCATAAGTAGTATTGATATGCTAATTCATCTCTAGGGCCTCTACGGAGAGCGTGTTGGTGCCTTCTCCCTGACCACCGCCGACGCTGCCGAGAAGAAGAAGGTTGATTCTCAGCTCAAGATCCTCATCCGACCCCTGTACTCCAACCCTCCCATCCACGGAGCCCGCATCGCCTCCGAGGTCCTGAGCAACCCCAAGCTGTACAAGCAGTGGCTCGGCGAGGTCAAGGAGATGGCCGACCGCATCATCACCATGCGCGCCCTGCTCAAAGAGAACCTCGAGAAGCTCGGCTCCAAGCACGACTGGTCCCACATCACCAGCCAGATCGGCATGTTCGCCTACACTGGCCTGAACGCCGAGGAGATGGAGAAGCTGGCCAAGGAGTACTCCGTCTACGCCACCAAGGATGGCCGTATCTCCGTTGCTGGCATCACCACTGCCAACGTTGGCCGCCTGGCCGAGGCCATCTTCAAGGTCAAGGGTTAAGCGCTCGAAGGGTGAAAAAAGTTACATTAGAAAGGTTGGAATAAAAGGGAGATCCATCGAATTGTTTTAGGACAGCTAGAGGGGATTATTCAATCTGGAAAAAGCAAAATTGGCGTCTCTTTAGCTGCCAATTCACTGTGTTGTAATAGTTGCTGTAACAATATGACGAAGGAATGTCTCTGATGATCACATTCTACCTCTTGCCTCTGTATGCCTTTCTTTCAAGGTCTTGTATCTTTAAAAAAAAACAGAAAAGATTACGCATGCTATGTCAGTTTAACAAAATTCGAACAAGTCTTGTCATCATAAATCATGAAAGTCGTAATCGGTCCATGTCTCTCTTGGCCTCTTCCACACGCTTCCCAACATCCTTATACAATGTGGGCACATCTCTCGACGACCTACCTTCATCTTCATCTTCCGACGATTCGCTACGAGAATACTCCTCGTGAGCTTCCATCTCGGCTTGCAGCTTCCGGGCCCTCTCCGCGATGCGTCCGTTTGCGTCCTTCAAGTGAGTAACGTAATGCTGCAGCGCGAGTATACTCTCTGGCGTATAAACTTCTTTTCGAAGCTTCCACATTGCTTGCTCGGCCTGCTTCTCCGCGCGCTGCGCGTCCAACGAAACATCCGACGCGCGAAGCTCTAAACTACGAGCAATGACGCCGTGCTTTGCCTCGAGGGATCGTATGAGGCAAGTCAGGCATTCTGCAAAGGTTTGGAGGAGACTGGTGAGAGATGTGACGGTGCGTATACGGGCTGCTTTCAGTGCTTCTTCAGCAGCAGATAGGCTCGTATTGAGAGCGGCGAAATCCTTTGGGAGAGAAGCGATGTGACGGTGGAGATAGGTAGGATTCGTAGCGGGATGGGCGAAGCGAGCAAGACCCAGGGCAGAAGCATGAAGATTGCACGATATCAAGTCGGCGAGGTCGGGCAGCAGAGTTTCAAAGTCGGAGAGCGGCGGGCTGGAAAGCAGCAAGGTGAGAGAGTCGTGAGGCAGCGTGTCGACGGCATCGAGGAACGAGGGGAGGACGAGGAGCAGGTCGAGGAGGGCCTCGGGGGTGGATTCGGCCGAGGACTGGGATTGTCGCTGCTGGAGACGCTCGCTGGCCCGGGAGAGTCTTGTGGATGTTGATGATGATGAGGGTTTGGGCTCGGGGGGCGCGGCGGTTGCGATGGCGCGTTCTAGGAGGTAGTGCTTTGCGGCTTTCTGGCGATGTTTGTCCAGGTTCTGGAAAGGGGATTGTTAATACCGGATGGGATGATGATGGATTTGGGACAATTAATAGAAAGAAGGGAAAGGACGGTATACCTTTTGTACTGTGGCTCTGTCTTTGGCCTCGTCGTCCTCCTTGGTTGAGCCATCAGGGTTCAAGATGGCCGTGGTGATGATGCGGTAGAGCTTTGCAAACTCTGGGTTGCTTTGCAGGATCTTTTGCTCAACTGGGGGGAACATGCCTCTGCACCAATTGAGCAGCCAATCTGGATTGAATTGTCTGATTCTCTAGATAATGAAAGACAAGAAACAGAGAAAAAGAAAAAGAAAGAGTTTCCAGCAGCCATCTAGTAGTCAAGTCAAGTATAGCTTCATTCCCCCCGCTGAAAGCAGCAGCAGCCCAACTCAATTCAACGTGGGGTTAAGACAGCTGTGACAGTTCCCTAGCCTAGGTACTTTCTAGGTACCTCTTGAGCGCGTGAAAGAGCACCGCAGGGTCTCGTGACTTTGTACTCTGGTACCCGGCACAGAAACCATTCCCGCATCGGAGCGGATCATTTAGATGTTGCGTGCTATTGGTCACAACTGTGCGACTCCAAACAGGCCATAACCAAAATTCTCCCAGAAAGTTTGGATGGAGGGGTCTTCAAGGTGGTTGTTTTTTTTTTTTTTCATGTAAGCGCCCCCAATTGAGCTCACCGTCGCTGCTCCAAACCCTTCCAATGGTCTCGTTATAAGACCACCCAGCAACCTTTTCCGTTTAACAATTTCCCCCGGCTCCGAGCAAAGGGCGGCTCGGTTCACAGCAGCAACATCATGTCGTCCTCTTTGCCCTCATTCAAGGCCCTTGCGGCTTCGGCCTCGAGATCAACCCCACGGATCACCTCGACATACTCCTCCCTCCGCCCTCTCTCCCAGATCCAAACCCAGCCGTCATCATCAACAACGTCCTCAACCGCCCGAGCCTTCTCAACCACCGCTTCCCGGCCCACAAAGACGGTAAAACCGCACCGTCTGCCCAGCGACCTCATCCCGCCATACCCCTACGGCGAGCGCCGCGTCTACAAGCAGTCCAACAACGGCCTCTACGGCAGCGCCCGCATCCGCTTCGGCAACAACGTCGCCGAGAAGCACAACAACAAGTCCCGCCGCTTCTGGCGCCCCAACGTCCACGTCAAGACCTTCCTCATGCCCTCCCTCGGCGCCCGCATCAAGACCCGCCTCACCCTGCGCGTCCTCAAGACCGTCCGCCGCGAGGGCGGCATCGAAAACTACCTGCTCAAGAGCAAGCCCGCCCGCGTCAAGGAGCTCGGCCCGGGAGGCTGGAACCTGCGCTGGCTGCTCATGCAGAGCCGCGCCGTCCAGCAGCGCTTCAACGACGAGCGCGTTGCGCTGGGGCTCGAGCCCAGGGAGCTGGAGGACAGGGACGACGTCATTCAGTATGCGCTGGATTACGCCACGCCGGGTCCTTTGAGCTTGCGCAGCCAGGCGACGCTGGCGGAGATGAGGGCTGCCTTGGACCAGACTTTTGTCCTGGGCGACGAGGACTTGGCCAATCTCGAGGGCATCGAGGAGCTGTCTGACGAGGAGGAGGAGCTGCTTCTACGAGAGCTGGATAGGGCTGAGGAGGCGGCGAGGTTAAAAGGCGTCAAAGCGGAAAAGCAAAGCATTGAGGTGTAAAGGGACCCTCAAATCCCTTTTGGAGAAATTTTGTATATCATTGTATGTATGTAGGAACTCATCATGTAGAATAAACCCCACCATCCCGGAGCAAAGCAAACCACACGAAAAGAAAAGACAACTACTAGCCAGCATCCCGTGCCTCGGATTTCTGTGGCTGCATAGTAGACAGTAACCTGGAAATGATATTGCTAGAAATAAGAGAGCAGACACTAGAAAAGCATAGCCATAGTAGCAGATACGAAGGGGATGTAGCGATAGTTGTCCAAAGTGTCGGATAATAGTGACAGTAGTAGAAATTCTGAAGACTATCTAAATGGAAGCCACCTGGAGGAAACAAATTTCAGTTCAAAGGGTATGACAGACGGATCGATCACGCCAACATGGCACAGGATAATGAGGAACGGGTGTCAGTGCCAGCAGATGACGGTTATGTCCTGCAGCACTACTTATGACGAGAATCCTGACCATGATTTGATTGGCGATGCAGTGGAAAAGGTAAAATACTCTCTGCTAGGCACCTAGATCGGTCCGCATGATCTTCTGTGCGGGTTTCCAATTCCTGGATAGCCACGTGGGTGAACGTGAATACTTTGCAACGCAGCATCAAGATTCAAGTTTGATCTTTGCCGTTCGTGTCCACGTCCCTCATGTTCTTTACCACTATCGCCGCCACGAGGCTTGTTGCTGGCATGATGTGATAAGACTCCGAAGGTGGTCGTTCGTTGTGTCAACTCTGCCGTCTTGGTGGAAAAATCTCGATAACACCCTTAGGTTGACCATGTCTGCGCTTTGATCGCTCCAGTACTGACACACTTAGGTCCTTGGGTACCTACGGTAAGTAAATAAAGAATTCCCTTTACATCGTGTTCCATCATTTGAACCTCACGCAGTCGCTGATGTGCTAGACAACTAATTTGGGGTACTGGCTAGTATTTGTCAAAGAAAAAAAAAGATCAATTTGAAACGCCTGATATCCTGAGCACATGACTACAAAACTTTTTACGCCGCCACCAATCTCATGCTAAAGAAACCTCTTTATGAAGAGAGAAAAAAAAACCCCTACCCGAGCCCTCTAAAAACGAAGATCCCAGCCAATCTTGGGGCCAAGTCTGGGCAATTCCTCGGCCACGCTCTGCACATCCTTGTCTCCTCTGCCGGAAAGGCAGATGACAAGGTCCTCATCCTTATTCATCGTCTTGGCCAGCTCAATGGCACCGTAGATTCCGTGAGCCGACTCCAGCGCGGGGATGATACCTTCCAGCTGGCTGAGAAGTCTGAAGCCAGTGAGAGCCTCAGCGTCAGTTGCGGCAATGAACTTGGCTCGCTCAGCATCCTTCCATGAGCTCAGCTCGGGGCCGACACCGGGGTAGTCGAGACCAGCAGAGACAGAGTGCGTCTCAATGATCTGGCCGTTCTTGTCCTGGAGAACGTAGGTGCGGACTCCGTGAAGAACACCCTTTGATCCACCGGTAAGGGTAGCGCTGTGTCTGGCCGTGTCGACACCATCACCACCAGCCTCGACACCCAGAAGCTTGACAGTAGGGTCGTTGGCAAATGGGTAGAACATGCCAACGGCGTTGCTGCCTCCACCAACGCAAGCAACAACGGCATCGGGGAGCTTGCCTCGCATCTCCATCATCTGCTTCTTGGTCTCGTCACCAATGACGGACTGGAATGTCCTCACAATGGTAGGATAGGGGTGAGGTCCAATGGCGGATCCGATAATGTAGTGAGTGGTCTCGAGGTCAACCACCCAGGCACGAAGAGCCTCGTTGACGGCATCTCGGAGAGTCTTGCTTCCAGCTTCGACGGCAACAACCTTGGCGCCAAGCAGTCTCATTCTGAAGACGTTGAGAGCCTGTCGACGGACATCCTCCTGTTCAATAGTGTCAGTCACATAATTTTCCTCGATTTTGTTCTAGGGGGGTTAAGTCTTACAGCTCCCATGTAAACTGTGCACTCCATGCCAAATTTGGCACACACAGTCGCAGTGGCAACACCGTGTTGGCCGGCTCCAGTCTCAGCAATGATCTTGGTCTTTCCCAGACGTCTGGCCAGGAGCAGCTGTCCGAGGGCGTTGTTGATCTTGTGGCTACCGGTGTGGTTAAGATCCTCTCGCTTGAGCCAGATGTTGGCACCGCCGCAGTGCTCGGTAAGACGGTCTGCCAGGTGGAGGCGAGAAGGTCGTCCCATGTAGTCATAGTATGATCGGTACTCCTCCCAGAACGAGGGGTCGTCCTTGATCTTGTTGAAACCTTCCTCAAGCTCGGACAAGCAGTCCATCAAACTCTCGGGCACATACTGGCCACCAAACTCTCCAAATCGCTCGGGAATTTTGCCGTGGAGAGCTGCCAACTGAGCCACCAAAGCGCTGTCTTGCTCTGCGGTGATGCGGTCATCATCAGTGACAACGGCATTGACAGAAACGGAATCTGAGCTGGCACCCTGGTTGCCAGGGGCGTCCTGAACCAGGGTAACTTCGTCGTTGAGGACAGGAGGTCGAGAGTCGCGGCCGCAAAGATAGGCGCAGTATTTCTCAACGTCGGCGTCGTGCTGGCCAGAAGCAGACTTCTGAATGGTGGTAATGATCTGGCTGCCGACAACGACACCGTCGGCGATAGCGGCGACGCTCTGGAAGTGTTCGTGGGTGCTGACACCGAAGCCGACGGCTGCTGGTTTGTTGCCGCTGTACTTCTTGACTCGGCCGAGGAGATCGGGGAGTGCGGTATTGAGAGATCCGGTAGCGCCGGTAACGCCCTGTCTTGAGACAACGTAGATGAAGGAATCTGCGAGCTGGCAAAGAATCTTCATACGGGTATCTGAGGTTGCAGGAGCGATCAAGGGGACATATGAGAGGCTAACATTGATGTAATTGATTAGCAATTGCTCCAATGAAACGAAGAAACAGGAATCGTGATGAGAATTGGCAAACTCACTGGCCCTTGGTGCAGAGCTTGCGGAAGGAGACGGCCTCCTCTGGGGGCAAGTCGACGACGATGAAGCCATTGACGCCAGAGGCTTGGCAGTCCTGCAGCAGACGCTCCTCGCCGTAGCTGAGGAGGGGGTTGTAGTAGCCCATGAGCATGACGGGCGCCTTGAGGCCGCGGGCTCTGGCCTCCTTGACCATGCCCAGGGTGGACTCGATGCTCACGCCATTTTGCAGAGCAATCTGCATCGCACAAAGTTAGAAAGGAGCTGCAGCATATTTATTTCTCCCGGCTTCTTCGTACCGTGTTTGCCGTCTGAATGGTCGGCCCGTCGGCAATGGGATCCGTGAAGGGAGCGCCGAGTTCGAGGACGTCTGCAGTAACAATTAACACCAGCTCTGACTCCCCATCCACCTGCTTTGCGCCCAGACTCACCAGCTCCTCCCCTCTCCATGGCCAGCAAGATGCCGGGCGTGTCTTCCGGTCGAGGGTATCCCGCAGTCACATACGTGACCAGCGCCGGCTACAGGTATTGAAGATTCAATGTCAGCAAATGCCCATCATGTCATCCCCCGCGATGATACCCCGCGGTAAGTCAGTCATGGCTGAGATGGCAAAAAGAAGTACGAACCCGGCCCTGCGCCTTGCAGCGTTGAAATGTCTGCTTGATGGCTTCCATGATGTCTCGTCTCTGTGTCGTGCCGCTCCAAGTGTCAAAATCTGCGTCAATGTCAAGTCGAAATCTGCAGTGGCAAAGGGAATCAACGGTGTTTTTAAGAAGCAAATCGATTCTTGATGCCCGCCGCCCGATTTCCGGAAGAATGCGGTCCGCCCCTCCATTTTGCCTCTGCGGCAGGCACTAAGAAGATGGCACCTGCATGAAAAGCCCCGCCTCCCGCAGATGCAAGCTGCAGCCCAGCCCGGACTTGCCCAATGCGGCAATACCCTGCAACGATGCGAGATGCCTCACATGCGATGCAATGCAATGTATCAATACTAAAGTCCGGAGTACATGCTGGTGTATGCATATACCTTGGTAGTAATACTTGGACAATACAGAGTCCGAATAAGGGAGCTAATGTTGTATCTACTACTATTATTGTTACTACCTTGTGACATTTGTTACTTGCCATGGACATGAATTGGTTCCAATCTGACACAAGTCGCCACCAAATAACGCCTCTTTTTTGGCATTCCTATTGTCACTGATTAGCTTAGTCGTAGTCGTACATTTCTAGTCAACTATGACTCAAAAAACTCAATCAGACGTCTATTGAAATTACATCCATCAGCTTATTCGACTCAAACTCAATGCGGAGATTCTTATTTAGGTTTTGCAACTTTGCCAATCTCTCTAAAGATGAAAATACATGAAGCCAAAAATAACAAAATAAACCACCCAAAAATGCCTGAGATATCCCCCGACGCCGACCTTCTATGGTCCCTTGAACGCTTTACCATTTTACCAGCAAGTAGTTTTTCTCTTTTTTTTCTTATGCTTCCTTTCACCCTGCTGAGCCAGCTCTAGCCCGAGCTATTACTTATACTAATTCCAAGAAATTAAAACATCAACTCTCTCCCATTTCCCAACCGTACAACCCCCCTCCCACCCCCCCTTAGTTCTCCTGAACCAACATTCATTAAAACGCATTCTTCTCATTGTAGCCATCATATGGGTTGTTGCTCCGCATGCTCGGCTTCGTTGGGCTCGCACCGTAGACAAACTTCTCGTTATTTGCATCCCTCGCTGAACTGCTGCTGCCGCTGCTGCCGCCAACCGCATTCGAGGAAGAAGCCGTTGGCTCCCACGGAGGTGGCGGGTCTCGAGACCAGGACGAACGCACAGAAGGCGCAGTAGAAATAGGGCGTTCATTCTCCTGCGTTGGGTAGCGGATGCCTCCCTCCGCACGGCTGCGCTCGTCCGTGTTCAAGCCCACAAGGGTCTGAATCACACCAATCAAGACAACAATCACATACACAAGGAAGATGCCGGTTGAGATGAGTGCTTCCTGCACCAGGTTGCCACGCAGCCAGTTGGTGACGTGGTCGACGGCTCCGCTAACCTCGTCGGCCGAGGCGGATGAAGGGTCGGAGAGGAAGCTGTTCACGCCCGAATCGCCAGCCATAGAACTGTTGGCTCCCGCGCTGAACGTGTCGTTGGGGAAGAGAGGGAGGGTAACGTGAGCGTGGTCGTGGACCCACGTCAGTCCCTTTTGCACGCTCTCAATCTTGAGCCCAATGACGCAGTGAAGAACCGACTGGATGGGCCCCAGAAGAATGGTGCCGCCGAGCGCAGCGTCCAGCCCTTCCTGCATCTTGTCCACAAACACGTTGATTGTGTCGTTCACCGCGGTCGTTGCGTTGTTGACGTAGCCGAAAAGATCATTGTTAATCTCGTCGTTGAGATCCGTAATGACCCCGTTGGCACTCGCAGCCCAGGAGTCGGAGACGTTGCGCAGGCTGTCGACAACGTTTTCCGCAAACGACCCGACTTCTTGAGATAGTGCGGGCGTCTTCTCCTGTACAGACCTGAGGAGAATGTACTGGCATATGCATGCAAAGAAGCCAGAAAGGGCAAGTGACAGGACGAACAAGGCAGCCGGCGAGGTGGCATATGCAATGCACCAGCGGACCAGAATCTGCTTCTTGCCGCTCATGTTCTTCGTGAACCTGATGCCGTACGACGCAGTATGGGGCCGAGAAGCGATGTAGATGACGTCCATCGGGTCCTGCTCACCCTGGTTGACGAGTTTGGAATGCTGCTTCTGCAGCCGCCAGCGACGAATCTCCAGCCAGGCCATGGGAACCATGGCACCCACCGCCACCAAGGAGAGAACAACAATGAATGTCACACGAGCCTTGGACACCATCTCCTGCAAGTTGGTAAAGAACCGGTTCAGCGAGTCGTTATCAGAGCAGAACGTCAGTTCTTGCTTCTCGGCAAGAGGGAAAGCGCTTTTGTTGAACTCGTATTTGCCATAATGCTCGTCCAAAGCCTCGCGCAGCTTCTCAAAGGGATACGAGATGGCGGTCTCGGTCAAGTTTTGGACCTCCTCAAACGTGGGGAGCTTGTCGTTGAGCTCCTGAACGCCACCGACGAACCCTGTCGAATTCAGCTGGAAGTCCTTGAGCTCCTCGATGGGTCCCGTAAAGTTGACTTTGGGAATCGACGGAAGCAATTTGCCAAAGACTGAATCCTCGATGCTGGCTGTCATGTTTGAGATGGCATTTTGCAAGGAATTCGCAAGCTTGGAAATGTCGGTGACGGTACCGTTGATTAGGCCGTTGAATGCTTCTGTCGCATCTGCGGTAACGTTGGCAACGACATCGAGGGTCCCGTGTATCATAGCCGTGACGAGGCAAGTGTATGTGGCCGTCAAGAAGTTGATGTAGAAGATGATGATGTTCTCGACGCCGCTAATCACCATATCGAGTAGTTCCACCATGCCATGGACGCTCGTCTCGACACCCAAGGCAACAAGATCGTTGACTCCCTGGGAGAGATAATGAGGCATTGAAGCCATGGCGCTGCCTACGCCTTCGACTTTTTCACAGGCAGAAAGAGCCTTGACCTCTGCATCGGCGAGATTCTCTCGTAGCTGGGCGATTAGAATGACGGTGCGAGCCAAGACAATGATTAGGAGGACAGTCCACCGGTTGATCCATATCTGCGAAAGACGGGACCGAAGACTGAGGTAGGGCGTGATGTATGGAGCCGTATCTGCGCGCGGCTCTATGGATCCTTGGGGTCTTGACGGATCGACGGAATCGAGTCGAAGAGTCTCTGGAACATGAGGGAACGGCGGCGGGTTTTCGCCATTTCGAGAAAGAAACATTTTGGTCCGATGGATGCTGAAGAGCGTAATTCGTGATGTATCGAAAGAGAGGACAGATGATATTCAAAGTGGTAGTGAAGAGTGATGCTTGTTACGGCCGGCCGCTGAATATAGAACCAAAGGAAAGTAGGTAGTAGAAGAAACGACAAGAGTAGAAGAAATGTAAAAAGAGCGCCCAAAGAAAAGAGGGAAAAAAAGATTGTACCAAAGGAGAAAAAGAAAAGTGACAAAAGAGATTGAACAGAAGGAAATATTATAGCTATTCACTCATCATGATTCAATGCCGCGGAAACCCGTGAGGACAAAGCAAAGCCTTTAAGAACAATAACGCGCAGCACCGCAACGACAATAAGATCAAGAATTCACTGCAAAAGAGGGGCCAAAGTGAACGGCAACTGACACGCCGTGTTCAGCAAACAGGGATCAAAGCCGAGCGCATATTTTCGTCTTTTGGCAAACATGGCTTTTTTTCTTTTCCATCGGAGAGATTACAATTTCGAAATAGCAGCCCGGAGGCCGTCGATTCGACAAGAGACGCTGCATCTGCCATGCTGCCTGTGGATCTGTCTAAGCGCCCTGTCAAGGTCTTGGGCCAGCCAGTCATAGCTCGCGATGCCACCGTAATCGGCACAACTTCAGACTCCAGCCCCAGTTCAGATCTGGCCAAACAGCCGTCATTCATGTCATGATCCGCTTGCCGTTTTGTTTTTTGGCGCGCAGCTCGTCAAGGCCCAGCCAGGGATTTTTTTTGGTTTGGTCAGGGTCAGGCAGCAAAAACACCGACAAAAGCGGCGGACGGAGAGAGAAGCGCCCACCACTCACTCCAAAGGGCGAGATGAAACACCGCCTCGATCGCCCTAGCAATGACGTACGTACTCGTAGAGATGCCCCAAGAAAACACACAGCCGGGGATAGTATATTTCAAAGAGAAAACAAATCGACTGGCCACGCGCTCAGCTTGGCAAACTGAAGGACGCTTCCCGCTCACCCAAAGGAAAAAAAAAAGGTCCGAAAATGGCCTCACGAGATGGCGCCCCAAGTTGCCTCCCCAAGCAGCGGCACGTCACGGGGGAGGATGTTTCGTATTCAGACCAGCATCACGGACAATTTCCCTCTTTGCCATCACGCGGTATTGGCGTCACTCCACAGATGGAGTTTGCAACACGTAAAAACAGAAAACGAGGGTATCTTGATCATCAGGTTACCAGGGAGCACAAGAACTTTGTACTGTAACAGCGGGTTGAGAGCTCTGGACCAATGGATAGCCGCGCAACAGCGTAAGCCGAGCTTATGTAATGCCTCTCAGGCGCCATCTGAGCGACTCTTGATGGGCGGATGGGAAATTGTAGGGCGGCTCTTGGTAGCACTGATTTAGTTTCAGGGCCAGTGGTTCGGTCATTTGAGCAAGTTCTTCTATAGAATAGGTATTCATGATACTCACCGCCGCTTCCCTTCTCTAAAAGAGAGGAGATCCAGAGGCAGCGGGCGGGCCCTCTTATAACCGCCCAACAAGCGCCGGCGAAGCGCCCAGTCCATCGACCTCACTTACACATACCCAGTATCAAGGGACAAACTGGCTCTGGCGCGAACTCTTCTGCTTATTTATACATGAGATTTGCCACGCTGTTTCTCTCTTGGGATGTTTATTTCCTCAGTGTTCAATTGATCACAGCCCGCCCGCCACAGTGCATCACCGCCTCTGCTGAGACAGCAATTAGACACCATTAATTACTACCACGCAATCACATACAAAGGCTTGGCAAACATGGCAATCCCGGATGAAAGACACTACACAGCAATAACGTGCTCTTCGTATTGAATTTAATATATGGGAATAGGAGGCTTGTATGAAGCCTTGCATTAAATCATTTAAATCAGGAGCATATCGTTCGAAAACGCTTCACAATCATTCAATCCCTCCCCCACCTGACCTCTTTCGAGTCATTCATTAACCGCCCACTAACAAATTTACACATCAACATTCTTGTTGGCACCAACGACGACATCCTCAATGGTCTCGTCGGAGAACTTGAGATCCTCCTCGATGGAGACGTGATCCTGGATCTTGAAGAAGACCACGGGGGCGGCCAGAAGGAGAGATCCGGCAAGGACACCCCAGGTGGCGGCGAACATGGTGATGTAAGGCTTGCCAAGTCCGTCAAGGCGCCAGAAAATGGCAGCACCAACGGACTGGAAGGACTTGTAGAAACCTATCATGACCCAGTCAGTACAGACGTCCGATTGATATGTTGGACATAAGAGGGAATAAAAAAAAAACTTACCAGCCATGTTGGCAGTCTTGCGGCCAGAGTTGGACAATGAACCCATCCACCAGTAAATGTTGGTCTGCCAGATAGCATCGTAGAAGCCGTAGAAGAAGTACAGGAACATGGGGCCAATGAAGAGCTTGCCGCCATCCTCCCAGTCAACCTTTTGGGATTCGTAGTCGGGCTGGGAAACGACGGAGCGAGGAGGCTGCATCTTCTGCCAGGCATATCCACCACCCCAGATGGCAAAAGTGAGGACGAAGAGGAAGACAAAGGAGGCCTTGGCACGGGTGCTACGGCTGACGCCAGTGTAATCCAGGGCAAAGCCGTTGATGACGGCACCGATGATCTGGGCGAGCCAGTACAGCAGGTTGTTGAGGGATCGGGTGCGGATGTTGAAGGCGGCGGCGTTCATGTCGTTGTTCTGGTAGGTGTAGAAGATGTTGGAGGCGAAGAACATGGGGAAGAGGAGGAGGACATAGGGAGCGTTGTACAGAGTCTCCCAAAGACCCTTGAACTCACTGGTCCACGAGGGGTTCTTCATCAGGACGATCTTGGTGCCGTCCTCACGAATGACCTTGTTGGCGTCAAGCAGGAAGAAGCAGAGGACCAAGCCGAGGAACATGAGGACGATGAAAGCAGCATAGGTGCCATCGCTGACAGTTCCACTGTGGCTGTGGATGTTTTGAGCCAGGGGAATCTATAGACGCGCAAAGTCAGTTATCAAGGCGTGCCAAGTTCAAATGATATATAAAAGGACGTACCAGAGAGCCAATGACGGCACCCAGGTTGAAAATGATCCAGAAGGTGGCAATGTAGCGACCCTTCTTGTCCTCAGGAGGGTAGGACATCATGACGGCACCCTGGGCGGTCCAGAGCAGACCAGCGCAAACACCGAGGAAAGCACCGGCGAAGATGACGAAGCCGATGTTCTTGTTGTGGTTGTAGCTGAGGAAAGAGGCGCTGTAGATGCAGTATCCGAGACCGCCAAAGCCGAGAGTGAGACGGAGACCAAGACGGTTGGCAAAAGTACCAGAGAAGAAACCAACGACGGCAAAGGTGCTGTAGAGGGCGACACTGGAGTGATCCTGGGCCGTGGGGTCGACCTGACCACCACCTCCCAGACCAGTCAAGGAGTTGTACATGCCGGGGCAGAGGAAACACACGAGAGCGACCAGCACGAGCTGGACTCTGGGCGAGGCATAGTAAATCTCCCTGCCAAAGACCTTGTAGCCCTTGTAAATCCATCCGGGAGGCCGGTCATGAAACTCGTTCTGGGCAGCCGCATAGGAGTCGACGGGAGCGACCTCCGGAGCGGCAGGCTCCGCAACGTGCTTCTCATCATCAGCCATGGTGAGGGAGCTGGCTGTGCTTTCCGAATTGATGTTCTGGAAAGGCTTTCTCTTTTCTGAAACTTGTCAAAGAGGGGCCTCTCGTACTGATGAAAAGCTCAGTAGAGGGTGACACGCTCAATGGGGGAGCAGAGCGTTTTCTGTCTGTGGCGCGTGTTCCAGTCCGAAGCCGTGGAACCGAGGCGACAATTGGGAGCGGACAGTGAAGAAAGAAGGCTCAAGCAGATCCAGAATCGAATCCGGGGGACCTGATGATATATGAAGGCCGCGCAGATCTGACGGGCAATGCTTTGGAGGGTAGTATCGGCAGGGCTACCCCATGGATCCCAATTGCTCCAGGGGACGGTACAAACAAAGTCAAGGTTGCTTATCCCCAGCTAGCCCTCGAGCAACCACTTGCGATTGCTGGGTGCCCAGTGGATGGACGGATGGACGGCGAGCGCTAGGTTGGTGCGGAGACAAGACAGGCTGGGGATCGAGAGGGACCACAAGTCACACCACAAATCGCCAGCATACTCGTACTCAGGCTCACACTTGCTTGTACGAGTACAACTACAGGCAGAGCCGCAGGATTCCTGCACGCGGATCAAGGTGTGAGTCCCCCCGTCCTGCAGTACCTGTACGAGATAGGAGTCGAAGATGCACCTCCACTGCCAGTCGTAGCGGCGGCAGCAAAAAGTAACACGGTACCTACTTTTTGCTGGGCCGTAACCTAGCCTCGCACAAGTGCATACAACGTGGATCCCGGGGCGTTGGTAGCAGCCAAGGGAAGGGCGGCCAAATACGCAGAAAGCAGCCTGGTTGGTTAATGCGACCTTCTGGAGGAGCAGGGGGTCGCTGGGTAAGTAACAAGGTGGATAAGACAAAGGTTGCATCACAGGCTACGTGACAATCAGGAATGTGGGAAGGGCGCTGACTAGTGCTCGTACAGGCCGGTGGTACAGGTAGTACGGAACGAGGTTCGACGAGATACTCGTACCTTGGTATTCGTAGATAGCAGAGACGAGGCGAGGCGAGGCAACGGGAAGCCTAGCCAGAGCCAGACCAGAGGCAAAAGAACGCTTCCAATTTGCTAATCACGGAGACGACCGGGAAAACAGGCTTTGCTAACAAGCTTTTTTTTTTTCCCCCAGCAACGGTGTGCGGCTGTCGCTAGCCAGATACGAGACAAGGCATTGATTGATTGGCATGTGGTCTTGTGTTTTTGACCGACAAACACGACTTTCTGCTAAGAATAGATGTTACTCGTACTCTTTTCCCGAGTTCGGAAGGATTTCATGACAAGTAACGAGGTGCTGCTGATATGATATCGAGATACGGGCATCCATCATCCACGTCTCTGACAACACACGGACGGGATGGCATGATACGAAGCGACGGCTACTGCAAGCAAGGCAAGGCGAACAAGCTGGCCCGCGTCCACTCCGTATCTCAGGCGGAAAAAAGGTCGTCCGTCACAAGACAAAAGAGGAATGTATAGATAAAGAAAAGAAAAATTTAGAGGGGAAAAATAAGAGCAAAGCAAAAAGGCCAGGGTCTGGCCACGCCGCGCTACTGTAATATTTTTTGATGAGCGAGGATCCGTGAGGTGGAGCGGCGCCACTCGGCTATGCCGCCACAACAGCACGCGACTTTGGATGAAATGCCAGTGAGTCGATTCTCGTGAGAGAGAGATAGGAAACTTTGTATTGTGCATGGAGAAATACTGTAGGATCAAAGAAACGTGTGTACTGTCAAGGTAGTCCGAGGGGGGGGAGGGGCTATCGCTGAGGTACCAGTACGGAGCACAGACAGACAGACAGACAGACAGACAGACAGACAGACAGACAGACAGACAGACAGACAGACAGACAGACAGACAGACAGACAGACAGACAGACAGACATGTGTGTATCGTACAAGTATGCAAGCAGACATGGGGTGGCAGATGGCAGCAGCAAACCTCTGGCAATCTCTGCAGATTGGACGCCTCTGTTGGATTCCAGCAGCAGCACCGCGGGCGCCCGTACATTGGCCCAAGAGCGCAATGCAACCCATGTCGCGTCCGATATTGCTCTTCCTGCAGTGAGGTTGTGATTCCGCCATACGACGCCCTTGCGACCAATGCGTGCTAGCAGCAGATGCAGACCTGCGCTCTTGGGGCAGGACCCGAGCAAGGGAACGTTCTTGAGCCCGTCCTCCCCACGGCGTGGCTTTCTCCTTTAGATATGGAGGGGGGTTTTTTTTTTCTGGCTTTCTGGCTGAGGGTGTGGTGGCATGGTCTCAACGGCTTCAGTGGGTGGCGTCGCAGTTTTCGGTTGGATCAGCCATCAAGCGTTTCTGCATCTCCAATCCCCGGATTCCGCACCCCATGCCCTTTTGAGTCAGTGTACAGTACTCGGAGAACGAAATCACGAGCAAAGTATCATTGTCACTCGCTTCTCGCCGGCCCTTGGCTCTCTCTCGCCTCCCGGAGAACGGTTTCGACAGCGTTGATCCCCTGGCCACCTCGCAGGCACGCCACGCTACCAATCCCTCCCTCCCCCGTATCGACGGTTACTCTTCGTATCTTGGACCATCAGATGCACAGGCACATAAGCTGAAGTCATCAGACAAATGTTCCGGGGAAAATGATTTAAAACAGAAGCCTCTGGCAACCCCGGCCTCCCAGCCAAAGGGCTCTGGTCAGCTCGCGGGTGAAGGCCCGAATGGCCCCAGCAGCTGGTTGTCTCTGGCGTCCTGGCCCAGATCGAGGCGTCCGCCACCGCCCCCAAACGGGCATTAGCGGTTTGGTGGCTGACAGTCCGCGACTCTTTGGTTCGCCTTCGCAATGGGCTAATCAAGAGATGTGCCGTGGTCAAGCTCCAGCGAACTGCGCCTGAGGAGGGAAAAACGTCCGGGGCGGGGCGCGCTTCGGCATGGGGAGAAGAAAGAAGAAAAGATTGGATGGGATAGATGAGAGAAGCGGCTGGACGCTTGTTGATAGAGGCTGCAGACTGATTCAGGGCATAATGGAGGCGGTCGCTTCTTCTTCGGTTATCAGATCCGCGGGTGAGAGACCCGGATCCTACTCGTACCTGGTAGCTGCACCACCATCTACAGCATCCTCCCACTGTCCTCGTGTCTGGGACATGCACGCATACATACATGTACATACTCGTACACGATGTTCTCGTTGCGATACTACACTACAGTACATACAATGGCGGCCCTCCGAAATCCTTCTCGGGCGCTTCTCGATCGCACCAACGCCGCCACAGCACGCTTGCCAAGGGCAAACGGGTCACCCGCCTGCGAGAAGCCGAACGCCATTGACCTTCTGTGGGCACAAAGAAAAAGCAAAGGAGATCGTTTTTTAAAGTTCCGAGTTGAGTCTAGACCATCCATGTAACGTTCCCTCGTCCCGTCCTCCCATCAGCCATCTAACGAAGTAGTCATAGTTCACCAGGGGGGCTCTCTCAGCTGACTAACTTTTACGACTTCCAAAATCGAGCTTCTGTGATCCGTAATTTCCAACGACCATGAATCCGAGATCTCGCTCCGCGATCAGGGAATCCATTCTCTCAGCTCGGTTCGTCAGTAACTGCTAGAGGCCTGTCAGTGACGGGACGAGCCATTGTTACAAGTATATGCAACCGCATGCAAGCGAGAGAGATTAGCCTACCCCCCCCTCCTCCCTCCTGTTGGGCATCGCTGCACCAGAAGCTGGCTCGTGACAGTTGTCCCAGCTAATTCGAGGCCAACAGAGGATTGTACTGTACTGTACTGTACTGTAGACCCCTCCGCACTCGTTGCCATCGCGGGGCCCCAGCTCTCCCCATGCCAACATGTTTGGAGAAAGCTGCAGTGGTACGAGTAGTCCAGTATGGAGTAGTGGTTCCAGCAGCTGTAATTGCGTGTAGAGTAAAGCACCAACACAAAACACAGCAAACCAACAAATTGTTATACTCTATCCAACATTCCCATCCAAACTTTTTTACTCTCTTCTTCTTTAGGCATCAATCTCCTCTCTCTCTCAACGGCGCCTTCACCAAAAAGCTCCCAGAACTTGCCTAGCCGCGATTTTCTGTCGCAAATACCCACCTCCCAGCGCCACCCACCACCCACCACCCAGATTCTAACGTGCAAAGCTCTGCATCTCCGAGCCAGGGAAAGGGATCCTACCTACATACACATGCACGCGCTACCGTTATCAATGTGGTGTGGCCCGTGATTAATCTCCATGCACTCGTACATGTACAAATATATCCATACTGTAGTAGCAGAGGTAGTGCGAGTGTGTATACAAGTACAAGTACGAGTACCCAGAGAGACACAGAGAGGCTCCGTACGTACGGGGTCCTCGGTAGCCGTCAACTTAGGTTATCAGGTACCTAACAATCTAATACGCCTACACACACCCGCTGCGCTCCGTTCACATATGGATCTGGTCCATATAGCCCAGAACTAGTGGTTCTAAAGAAATGTTACATCCGTCTCAAAGACCAACAAACACACAAGTACAAGTATACACACCTTTCTTCACACATTACGTACTCCGTACACGCCACTCGAAATTGAACGTGCCACCACCAGGGGATTGAAGCTGATACTGCATCAAAGATAGTCAACGATAGGAAACCACTCGTAAACGCTGCCGTAATTGTCTATTCCAACCCAAGAGATGGATCAAACATAGCCAAGATAAGGTAGCGAATAGATTATCGATGCATGTCCCTCACAGCTTATCTCTCAAGGCACTCACTCCCCTTGCCGTTCAACCAAAACTTATCATCAAAACTCCCCCGAAAAGCAACAATCCCAGGTTCCACCAACCGTTCCAAGCACGTTACCTAACCGTCTCGGCGCCCAGTCTCACACGTTTGATTCCCTTCTCCCGGCGGCTGCGCTTCTTTGCTTCCGAGGGGGCCTGGGCCTAACTAAGCCCAAGGCGATACCCCCGGAGAGACATGGAAAACAAGGCTAAACATGTGGTCAAGCCATTCGACACGTCTCCATCTCCATTCTCCATCTCCGTGGCCCATTGTCCTTGTCCTTGTCCTTGTCCCAATGTACGTTCCATCCCACCATCTTTCACTTACATGGCCATGCGTTTTCCATGTCCGCCACGTGCATTGGGTTACATCTTTCATGTGCATCGCCATCTCAGCGCTGCCTCGCTCCCCCGTGACACATGCTTAAGCGCCGATATCAAAAGTCACCAAGGTCTAAGCTACCTACCTGTAGCTTGTAGCTTGCAGTGTTCAGCACGGATTCTTTCAGCTCCTCCATTGTTTTGTTTACTAACATGATATCAAATTTCATATCTCTTTACTCTCTCTACCTTGGTTTAATTTGCCATCCGATACAGATTCTAACTCCCATGTACGCAAAACCTTCCATGTCCACAGCGCGCCCACCTCATCCCTTCGTGACGCCGTCCCATGACCGCTTTAGCATGTTCGCGTTCCGCAATTCTTCCCAATAATTCGCCAAAAAAAAGGACAGATCATGTATCATCTCAATCAATAGGACTTGCTCAAAAATTAGGCCCTTTTGTGTTCCAACGCCCGTGCCACCCGATATAAAACGAAAGCAGTCACTAACTCCGGTACCCTCACCCCGTCCCAGCGAACGAATTTCAAGAAAGAAAGAAAAAAACAAGTTATATCATGTAACGAGGCATTAAGAGCGAAATAGCACACCTCCTCAACTCTTTCGTATTCAATAAACCCCATACATGAGGTGAACGGACAAAGTCGTATGTTCAGAAGACCTCGTCTGGAGCGAAGCCCTTAGAACCGTTATAAGGGCCCGTCTTTGTTCGCTCGCTTTCCGCCACAACAGAAACATGGTAGCTCAGGTATATATGAGGTGCAATGCTGATCAGAGCCCCAAGGCTGAGCGTTTGCATTTCAGGGGTTAAGAGAGAAATTAACCAGAACAATGACGGGGTATCAAAATCAAATGTAAGTAGCTTTGTATAGGTGCGCGGAGGCCATGTAGAGTTTTTTGAGAATGTCGTTACCCCCCGATGGTCAATCAAGATTCGCGGGGAGAGCAAGGGCGAATGACAGGAGCATCCCTATGATGGCGTCGAGCTCTGTCCACTGCGCGTCATCCAGCCAAAAAGATCAGTTCGAGTAGACGGAGCTGCCAGTGTCGCAGCCGCAGCCGGTGGCTCAGAGTCTCGTTTTAATGACGATTCGCGAGGCTCCAACAAGAGACTTTTTCGATAATATGTCACCTGAACATTCCCCTGGTCTCCTTCGCGGATGAGCTGGAATTGTGCGGATATCCATTCCTGCATATCAGGCAGCTCTGTCAACCTGTATGGGATTTGAAACCGCTGAAGCTCTCCGATAATCTTGGCTGTGCGAGTGTGTTTGTCAAAGTTGACAACAGTCAAGCCCTCCGCACCGTCTCCCTCGGCCACTTGCTTTGTTGACGCATTGCCAATGTCGACAAAAGTCAAGTCAGTCAGGTACATGCCTAGGAAAGGGAGACAAGGAGGAACGTGATTTTGCAGCTTGGCGCGGAGAACTTTGTTGTTCTGTCCCGGCTCTACAATGTCCTGTAACTGGCGGAGGCTGTCTTTGCGCTTCTGTGAGATCGTATCCCAAGTTTTGCGCAGGCGACTAATGGTGCTGCTGTTAAGGGTGCAGATGATGGACATCAAGCCATCGTAATTGTTGAGCTCGAGGAACTGCTGCGC
Source organism: Trichoderma aggressivum f. europaeum (assembly GCF_033847375.1). Taxonomy (NCBI): domain Eukaryota; kingdom Fungi; phylum Ascomycota; class Sordariomycetes; order Hypocreales; family Hypocreaceae; genus Trichoderma; species Trichoderma aggressivum. The sequence goes on along the minus strand of NW_026946425.1, from coordinate 52,540 downwards.
AATCTTGATCCACTGCTTGATGACGGCTGCACGCTTCTTGAGTTCTGTATGGTGAAGAATCGTTTCAGCGACCATGTTGGATAAGTCAGTAGACATAGAAGACATGGCTTTGACGTTGGGAGCATTCACTCCGCCCTTTTTCATCCACTGAGAGGCCAAAAGCTCCTCGGGCAAGATGGCGCAGAAAATGGTCATCTGCATAATGGTCAATTGACGAGCGAGCTCCAGCGGATCAAAGTCGAGTATGGTTGGCGAAGCGCTGCCAGTTTTGAAGGACTGCAACATGTTCTGCTGACCCTTTGAAATGACGGAAGAGGGAAGAGGCAGATCCGCGGGCACATATTGGCCAATGGCCGTGCTTGTCTTGCCCATAGAAGAGACAAGCCGAGGCACCAGCGCGCCTTCGCCCGACACACGATTCGCTAGTTCCAGCAGTCGGGAGCCAGCAGATGGCAAGACGGCATTAAGCCGATCCTCTGCGAAAGGGATAATAATCGCCAGTGCTTCACGGTCGGCGGCATCACGCCAGTGCGATTCAAGCCAGCCCTTGAAAGCATTATATACTCGCAGGCGGACGGGGCCTGAAGTCTGTGGCGATTCCTCCGCGTATTCGAATCGATCGATGAGCGCCTCCGTCAACTGCATGGGAGTGCAGAATAGCCTAAAGGTCAGGAAGAATGTTGAAACGAATGTGGCATCGGGAGTTGCCTCGTGTGTGGTCAACCGTTCGACCAACGCCGGGAGCGTACCCCCCGTTACTTGACCTTCTTTGTTGAAAACCAGCTCATGCGCATACGTCTTCATTAAAAGTTTAGATTCGGCTTCGTCAGCTTCCTCGGTGGGGATGGAGTGAATGGAGCTTCCCGTAGTGCTCAGTTCGGATATAGAAGGTTGGCTCCGGGGAACCATTGTATGATCAGGAGTAGTGGCGCGGGTTGAGGTCTGAGATACCAGGCTGACTTCTGAGTCCCGGCTCATGTATGTTGTGCTGCTTCCAGCGCTGGAACCAGCCATGCTATCAAAGGAGGAATGGGGATCCTGGTCCCGAGCAGAGCCGCTTTCGATTGTGCTCTGCTGCTCCCTGGGCATAGGAGTAGTGGTAAGTTTTGGTAGTTGCGGCAGTGTTCGGCCAATAGATGTGGCAGAAGATGCCGGGCTGGATACAGTTTCCTCTGCTACCGATGGGGGGCGGGACGTCTTGGGAGATTGGTTTTGAGGAGTGGACTCTTCGTCGGGCTGGCTGTCAGGGACTCGGGGCAGTGGCTTGTCAAGTGCCACCACGCTCGGCCGTCTGACGGAAGAGCTTATTGAGTCACTCGTAGTATGAGCAGAGCCAGTAACGCTAGCAACCTCAGATCTCTCTGCCAATGATGGAGTTCTCGAATGTGTTGTAGTTGCATCGAGAATACTCAAATCTAATTGCAGGGCGTTGCCATCAGACTCGAGCTCAAAGTCTCCTGTTCTCTCAATTACGCCCTTCGTTATGGCAACGCATTCACCAGCTGCTCGTACACAGCTTGTTGCCGACATTAGCATAATGTTATTGTCTTGTGGCATAATGATATCAGCTCCCTCTGTTTCCGCATTCGCTAGAGTATCTCGAGCAGCAAACACAAGCTCTTGGATACGGTCAAGCAAGGATTCCCTCGACGATACCAACGCGCCAATCATAGAGCTGCTTTGCGCAGAAACAGCGTCGACAACGGCCAGGAGTTCTCCTCCAGATATGGCAGACAGCTTGATGGCGGTTGCAAGCTCAGGCCGTGACTGAGATTGCAAGTGTAGGCGCCCAATGAATGAGCCAAGATGGGAGAGGAACGTATCATGGCTTTTACTGAGACGCTCAGAGACTAAATGGTGAGGACGAGAAAGGGGTGATGGTCCAGCCAGCGACAGTCGGTGAGCCATATTTGCAGAGAGTCGGTTCATGCTTACTTGAGAGTGTCGGCGGGAGTTGGCGCCGACCTGGGCACTTAGGGATGATAGTCGCTTACTCCAGCGGGCACCCTGGGCTGGTCGACTTAGGGTTCCTGTCTCTGTGGATGTATGAGAGACGGCATCTCCAGCAGTTGCGGCGGCAGAAGCACGGTCATCCGTGGCCGTTTGTGTCTGCTCGCCAAACACGGCCCTATCAGCGGGAGGTGTAGGCGGAACGCACGTTTCCTCGATCACTGGAGCCAGAGTCGTCGTTAATGAAACGTGAGCTCGCTTATCATCGTCCATGACGTCGAGAAACCGCACTCCTTTGGTGACAATTTTGAAAGCCTTCAATATCATTTGGTCTACGACGTCGTTAATCTCTTCTGGGAAATCCAATGCCACCAGTTGAAGTTCTTGGAGCCGCTTTGCAGTTTTCACGAGCGAAGAAAGTTCTGATAAAAGGGATTTGCGACATCTCCGCAAAGGCTCGCATCGCTCAATGAGAGGAGATTCTCGACTTAGGCATTGAGTACGCTCCTACATGTAGCATGTTAATTCTGCGCCATCACCAGCGAATACTACGTATGGTAACAGGAAGACGACTTACCAGCAGATATCGCACTCCACCAATCAGGCCCTTCATGAAATCTTGGCTTTGAAACATGTGCCCTTCGTCAATAGTTGTAATTCGTAATAAGTCCCAAAAATTAAGCAGTGCTTTGAGAAGATTCCGCATTTCCTCTGGCTCGTACGCCTCGCAATAGTTGGTTGGAAGCCACCCCCTAGCGCCCGACACCAGCAGTGTTCCATCCGCCCAGCCATTGGTGTGAATCGAGTGCACCAGAACAACATCTCCCTCATCCAATGGTAGGGTAACGCTAGAATCACTCATTGCGAGAGTAGGTTCAAAGGGATAAAAGGCGCGGAGGAAGTTGTGGAAGACAGGCGGTATATGGGACTCTGGCCGAGTGGACAGATCCTCTTGCGAGCCATAGGGAGTCACCGGTGGCGTCATTTGGGAGCCAAGATGCGAAGCGTCCAAGTTTGAATCGCCTTTGGGCGTCTGGTCGTGTGAGGAAGAGCCATTGCCAGCCTCTTCAGGCCGAGACTTGGTGAGCTCCAGGGGAGCCACCTGGAGGCTCGCTCGCATTCGATTGTCGCTCAGCATTAGGGAGGCCAAGGACACTAGTTGTTGTTCAGGTCATCGGATGACAAGTCTTTCGAATCCAGGTCGGGCGAGCAATATCAATATCAGATACGACTGGGCCGACGTCGAGTCCGGAATAGTCACAGCAAATATCCAATAGTTGGGAGAGGCGGAAGTCGTCTCTGTCGCGTAGACGGGACGTGCAACGGCGGTAAACAGAGCAGTCGTTGTTCTTGCGTGTTAGCGTATCAAAAGCAGAAAGGTTCTTGGTGTGTTAGACGGGAAGATGATGCTTGTTGGAGCAGTCGAGTCGTTGTCGTGGCGGGATTCAGTTTCAGTTGTGATGGCCTGTATTGTGTATTGTGTATTGTGTGTTGTTGTATTGTGTGTCACGGGAGAATGGAGAGCGGGCAAGTAAGCAAGTGCCTGCGTAGGGCTGCTCCTGCTGCTCTCCAGATCTGGAGTTCCGCTTGGTATCGTATAGGTATCTGGCACCTTGGTAGAGGTAGAACCTAAAACCTAGAACCTAGAACCTAGATTTGCCCTGCGTCATCAGCAATTGAAACCGCACCATGCATGCCTCAGCGATCGCTGGTTCTGTTGTGGGAAGCAGTGCCGGGCCGAGTCTGGAATGAAAGGAGGCCGTGGGAGGCGGGAGGCGGAGCCGAGGAATGAACAACAGTCATTCGCCCGGCAGCTTCCGTGACAACACACGAAGGCGACGGGAATGGCGGAGGCGGGCAGCAGCTCAAGGGCCACTCTGCGATCTTTGTCGCCGCCTTACGCAGCAGCAGCAGCAGTCATGCCGTGCTGGCTGGTGCTGGTGCTGGTGCTGGTGCTGGTGCCGGTGCTTGGAGGCGGGCTGGCTGGCTGGGGAGGCGAAATAGCGGCAGGGCTGAAGCTAGAGCTAGCGGACTTACAGGACGGACGGACGGACGATGCGATCAGATGGATCAATGCAATTGACGCCGCAATTAGCATGCGTAAGCCGAGTCGAGCGGTTCGTGGCGTGGCGTGGCAGAGCAGAACTCGGTGCTGACAGGACAGTTCAGTCGTGGTGGAATCGGAATGCGCTCGACATGCAAGGCGGCGATCCGAGTCGGGAGCGCACGAACAGGGTGTCTTGGCTGGTTCAGGTGCTCCCTGGCCTTTGCTTTCGGGGGGCTGGCAGCGTTCTTGCTCCAGGCGAGAAGGGGCACGGGGGAAAGGCCACGCTGAGATGGCGGGAAAATGAGCCCAGAGACGCTGCAGTGGGTTCACTTCAGCCTTTCTTTTTTTTTTCTTCCCACGCTGATCTGATGCCTCGCGCTTGAGCACTGGCAGTTATCGTGCACTCTTTCTCTTAGCTGTCCGGTGCGACTTTGTACTTCGTCTAGGTAAGGTATGCTGGCTGTTGATTGGCGCTATGTTGTCTGTTCTCGAGATGCCGGCGGCTAGCTGAGTGGTTCGATTGGCCGCTTTTCTCTCGTCGCCCGCTATCACAAAGGCTTCGTCCAAAGAGGTGCTATCAAGCAGCGTTCGAGGATGCCCAACCGCGAATCGAGAGAGGAAAGAGGTCGGACAAGCGGCTCTTGTCTGGTCTGGGGAGGCTGCTGTTCTTGACTTGGACCGCATCTGGCGCCAACCGTCCTGGAAAAGCTGTTCGAGCAACTAATATTGGGACTTGTTCTACCCACCCAGGTGTTCCTGTTCCGCCTTGCCACCAATCACTCGCCCCTTGGGCAATCCCATCACCACCAAAGGCGTGTGCTGTCAACTCGTATCCACGCCCCTAGATACATGGCCGATACTGCCTCCGTCACCACACGCTCAGGTCTCTCGCCAGGGTGACAAAGTGACAGCCAGGCCAATCTGGATGGCTCCGGGGGCAAGGGGAACTACCAAGCGCCTGCGCTAAGAGGACAATCCGCAGGGGCTCTGGTGGACTGCCAAGGACATGAGCAGGGATGGATGCAGGGGTTATGCAGACGTCTCCTCCGGCATCACAGAGTGGCCCCGGCTGTCTTGTCTGTGGCCCATGCTCTCGAGGTGTCCGTAGCACCAGAAACAACGGAGTAGATGGATGTCATTGTGTCCCGAGGCGACGGGTGCAACGGTCAGGTCAAACTGAGACTCAAATTGGCCAACTGATTGCGGTAATACGGCGCCTCCGCGCCATGAAAGGCCGTTCATTCTGTTGCCTTGCTCATCAGTTTCTCCGCAGTTTCAATCCGTCGATGCCAGATGAACTCTCAGACCGAGTTGGAGTTCGTTCGTCTGACGTGTATCCTGCCTACAAGTGCTCCGCGCGCGTCCAGGGCACGCTCAGTGACCCTGATGACCACCAGCAGAAAAGCTAACTTGCGCTCCGTACTGCGCCACGGCACACCCAAGAGGTTCTTTTCTATCACATTGATGCTGCAGGGAGCCATTGGGTCCAAAGTCTGAAAACCGGATTCTACTGTGAACCTCCTTGAATCCCCTCTACAGCGTTGGAAGCGGCCCCTTGAGGACCAAATATTCTCTCCCTTTCTCTGCGCCTATGTCTCATTAGCTTTTCGCGCGCATTCGTTGAAGAGGCCGCCATTCAACCAGCCGTGGTCCCGGTTCAACTGCTCTTGTCGGCTCCAAGAAACGAGTACGGCTTCGTATCGCATTTCAAATCACTCAACTACCCATGACCGCTAGTGGCAATTAATTTGTATCATTTTTTTTGTCCAAAATGGCCCTCGATGGGATATTACGAGTTTATGATACTGCCAGCCCAGCGTGGAGATGCATCCAACTTCTCTTTCAAGGTCAGCCACCATCATTTGGGCAACGTCAATTGTGGTGGGGATATACGAGTAATAGAACAAGCCGTAGCAAGTCAGCCAAGCTAATCAAGAGACTCGACTCGCCAGACTGCTGGGTTTCGACTTTTTGGGAGGCAAGCAAAGAAAGTGACGGGTTGATTCGGGCGGTTGTTTCAGCTACTGTAACACCAACCAGCCTTGTACATACAAGGACATCCCGTTCATATGGTTCACTCCCAGCCACACGTGTTCTGAGACAGCTGAGCCGCATACAATATGATTTGCTTGTCTTATCTCTTCCGTGCGCAAGGAGAGATATTGTTGCATTCAATATTGAAAGTTTAAAGGGAAAGTCGAACATTTGAAAATACCGTAAGCGGATTTCGAGGCGCCTGATCATCATGTCAGCACACAAGTCTGATTTGTGATTCATCGCAGTGCGATTTCTGACCAAACTGTGCCATCCCCAGTATTCTAGGTTCGTTCGCCAGCGTAGCGGCCCTCTGCCATGTCACGCATATCATGCTACTGTACCTACACCAAACACGGCGATCTCTATTCACCAACAACGGAGGCAATCTCATCCCGATATCCCGGAACGAAGTGTGCCCAATAGGTTCACGACCCCGAGGCCACTCGGACTGGTATTTGCTCCCGACCAAGAGTCTATTCTATACTCACATGTCAGCATCATCGGCATGCCACACTGAGGTCTTTCAAAGGCTCTACCACTACCTACATTCTACAATACCAGGGCAAATCTGAAGTGGCATTTGTCATGCATCATTCATCGCTCCATGGCAGATCCCTCCTCTCCCTGGCTGTGACGACATCGCCTCAGCTCTCCCGCATATAATCGTACATACATACGCGCATAGGTGCTAGGGGAAAGCTCATGACACACGCCTCACCGGGTGGGCTAGTCCGAGGGCCAAAATGCCGCCCCGCCCGCTTAGATTCTTCTCATTTCCTGTTCTGTTTTCCCCATCAAACCTATTTCCGGCTTTGGCTTCACCTTAACCCATTGTGGCTGTCCAGAGCCAGAGCCGACCCTGCCTAAATTTCATATCCCCTGCTTCTAGGCGGGGGCATGTCTGTGGCTATCCAGAAGCGAACGGCTTCAGGGTCAAGCCAGAGGCACTAACGTCTCACATCTTGCTTTGTAGTGTCCCTGACCTAATCCACGTGCAAGGCTCGTGGAAGCATCCAGTGTGGAGGTCGAGCGCCTCCCCGGTGCTGGTGTCGTACAGTACAAAGAACATCAATTCCCAAGGTGCGTTGGTTTTCTTCTATTCTCGTGCTGGCGGACAGTGGTTTAGCGCCTGTTGTACTTCTCATATCATCTCTCAACCCTTAGAAGTCCTCAAGTCGACGGCGTGACCGATGCTAGTATACAAGTATACAGCACCGTGGCTTAACCCTCAATCTTCCAACAACATCAGATACTTCTACTCCACGCTCCGCAAAATGCTTTACGCGGAAAGAAATTTCGACTCCTAGCCTTGGCAAATAATTACTGGTGCACACAAATGCCTAGCTATCCAATCCATAAGCATTATTGGGTACATATTTGCAACGCCGTTGATTCGGCACAGGTCATCGGCACTGCTCGTTGTAGTCGCAGTGGTACTCGCATGTGGATGTCAATCAACTCCCGCACCAGATCTGCGAAGGGTCAGGCCCGCTGTTGAAGCCGGCCCCCTTGGTGCGGAGCGTACTCCGTGAGAACGCTACTTCGAACAGGCCCTGGTGTTACTATTGCCTCTCTGGTGTAGCGTGTGCGAGCGGCATCGGGTATAACGAATCCGCATCGCCGCACAGCTCTCTGTTCAGCTTCACTTGCGGCACTGGGTGCAAAAACCCTTACTAGTACAATAGCAGTGAAAATGTCCATTATAGGTAGGCCGATGTTGGTGTCTTGGCAACATCGGGAAACTGTTGCGCCATGAGACCGGCGTTGAGAAGCCATGGCTCGAATTTCTAGGTATATGAAATGGGCTGATTTAGACCCAAAAAAAAACACCAAGTGCTAAGAGCTTTGATGCTACGATGCCACTAACAGCCTCGATTATACCTGGATTCTGACCATGGACATTGTAAACCGGCCCACAGATGTAGTAAAATTTTCGAGGCAAATTTACAGACCCATTTAATATTGAACTCTGAATAGTTCTGCCTCATCAGCTGTCGCCAATCCAGTCCAATCCAAAATACGTACTCTCGTGCCGGGTAGGTAGAATCAGGCAGGTATCGAAGAGTCCAATACTTGGTACGCTAGATCAGCACTGCCTTTGTCTAGACGGGGGCCTAGCCTCAAGACACACGCAATAACGCAACTACGGGCAACTATGGCTTGTGCTAGCAGCAACTAGATCATCACTACGAGAAGATGTCGGAGTTGCAAAGATAAATGCCTGAGCTGGTGAGCCGGTAAAAAACCTGCAAAGGGGAGCTGTGCATCAGCCACGGCAAAAAGCTCCACTACATGTACCTTAGCTATCGATTTCGGAAGTCTTGATATCCCAGACATGGAACTCAATATTGGGCCGTGGGAGGCGCAAGCTACCCCTAGGTACAGATGTATCGTCTCACTGACGCTTCGAGTTGGGCACAATTCTTGGGCTCTCAATTTTCTCCTCCATTTTGGTTTCTTTACCGTACCTGTTACGAGAGCATTATGTACATGGGCGTTGTTCTGATATGTCATGGTATTTGCCCAACCCACTGGAACAGCAACAGTGTCTGACATCGCACTTCTTATTCCCACAAGCACTGCGCAATCCTTAGATCTGGGCGGGTTCGCGACAGGCAGCCTCAACTCACCCCCTGAAGCAACGCCACCGGCCACACGCCATAGAATATTGTCCATACGGATGGCGTCCCGTCTTTAGGACCCCGTGCGACGAGCTTGGGCGCATTCAGGTGGCGCTGTTTAGTGCTGTCGAAGTTTGGGGCCTGGGCGTGAATTGTAGCCCTGCTCGTGTGCCGTACCGCAGCGCGGAACGAGGCGAGTCTGAGTCAATTCGGGAGTAAATACTGATTGGGGGCGGAACATTTACATTACGGACGGGATTGAGGTGTGTCGAACGCGCTCTGGGTCTGGACGGGGAAAAGCGGACAGATGAGAAGCCGCAGGATGGGATATTTTGTGTTTGATGGTAGGGGGCTCATCATTCGAGATCAGATCTATCCATCTTGAGATGCCCGTTAGATGAGGCCTCTCAGCTCGCCAAATCACTTCGGCCTACAGCTCAACTTCCCCGTACAAGTCGAGTCTTATCGGACAAGGGAGTATTGGACTAACAATCGAGCTAGGCCGGCCGGGTTGACCTCGCCTATTGAAACTTATTCGCGAATTTGCAGAGTTCTGTCTGACTTGCATCTTGCCCATCAGCCGCATCGCCGACTTGTCAGAAGCTGAGAGATCGATAACACCGGAGACCCATGCCGATGTTCGGATACGAATTTGTGGCTTTTGCCCTGCGTTTGGCCAAGAATGAATCCAATCCTGCCACAATATGCGGCTGCAAGTTAGCCTGTTCCTGAAGCCAAAGCAATGCAGGTTTACGTCAACTCGTATATTGGCTACACGCCGCCGGCTCCTTTCCGATCGACGGAACCGGGGTCCAGACTTCCAGACATGTATTTTCTTCTTTTTTTCTTTTGACAGACAGGTGGGCGTTTTAGTGAAACCGGATACACTCACACCGAGAGCAATGGCAGGGCAGCGGACGCCGAAAGACGTCGGCTAGCGCCAACAAATGGCGAGAATTTCAGTCCTGGCTGCTCGAGGCCGACAACACCTGATCGTTCCACCAGCTGTTGAGCTGTTGGACGGCTTCACTGTTCGAGACTTGGAAGTTGAAAAAGTTCCTACAAAAAAACCACCTCTATGCTACGGCGCGTCTAAGCTATGGCCACCAACATTCCGAACTAATGGTGACATACTCGTACGACTTTATTAGGATGGGGACGGATGCAAGGCACCAATTCCCCGATGTGCCAAGTACGGGCAGCTGTTACATCGTTAATGGCAGCCTACCCAGTAGCCACTGCGGCATCTGATGGATTCGCATGTGAACGGATCATCTGTTTTCACGGCACTTGAGTGGTGGTCTGCATGACATCGACAGGGTAGTGGTCGAGTAGGGCGTGGCTACTCCGTACACAACAAAGCCATGCCCTCGTCCAAAACACCACATTCTTGGCTTGGCTTTGTTGAGACGGTACTCTGTAGACTGGATCGTGATGAGCCCATAATGCCTCGGCTGACTCATTCGTGATACTATTACGAGAGGCCCCCATATGCGGTGCAATCGCCTCACCGGTTCTCAGCCACAGTCTGTGCGCCATGCCGTGAGATACAAGCCGAGTTTTTTTGTCCGAGACCCCAGCATTCTACGGAGTACGATATGATTCGCAGGTTCACAAGGAATTCGGCTCAGCTGAGGGGAATCCTTTGTTTCGGCCCCAGCCCTCTCGCGTCCCGGCAGTTCAACTTTGCTGATTCCGAACCTGCCGCTTGTCATGCTGGAGAAGGATCCCTTGCCTGTCTCCATGACTACTATTTGTCAATGGGCTCGGAGACTTTTTCCGCTGCTGTAAGACAATAGCCCGTACCGTGTACGTAACTTTGGGACGTGGTAGATTCGTGATTTTTTGTGCGCTCTCCAGATTTATGTTTGTATTGTGCTCGGTACGGAATAGACGCCAATGGATCTGGGCCGAAATACGTGTAAGTGAGGGGGCACAATACATGCACCTATCTCATTGAGACAGGCAGCTTACATGTAGCCTGTGGAGCTGTCTTATTGACCATTGCAATCCGTGGCTTGCACGGTAAACGTCTCCGAAGCTCCCTACAGGTCTGGGGGATCCCCTGTCCAGGGAGGATACTCTTGCGTGTGTCCAAGAGGCATTACGACAGCGGCCGAGGTAATAGTTTCGCGTGGACGCTGCATGTATTTACCCATGCATTGGGGTATTTCGGGGGCCTCTCATAAAGGGAAAGAGAGCCGCTTACTACTACACGAAACATGTCCTAGTGTGACACATTCGAAATAACTGACTCGAGGAGTACATAGAAGTTGTGATATGTATGCATGAATCATGAGGTAGTATATACAAAGCGGTGGTGTGTGACGAACCTTCACATGCCCTGTTTGACCTGTCACCGCTACTATCAGAAGCCGAGATCGTGCTGTCAGTCTAGATGTGCGTCCCCCACCCGGTTCCTGCGTATCAGAAATGCAGCCAAGTAAGCTATCGTTTCTGGCGAAAATGACAGATTCGAAGCCCTTGTTTCCGTCTTTTGATGGGGTGGCCTAGTAATAGTAGACAATACTATTGTAATGACTCATAGTTATTGTTGACTTACGCTGGTGCACAATTCGAAATAGTGGTTTACCATATCGAGCATACAGATGACATAGACTGAAGATCATGTAGTAAAGGGTCGTACCTAACAGTTGAACATGGAGACGATTATTCTCCCCATTAATACGAGCAGAGATCTCATGTGCGTGGCAGTGAAGTAAGAAGCACGGAGACAAGAGACTATAACGACAGCTTTGTGTATGAGTATGGGTTGATAGTATCAAGCTGACAAGCTGAAATGGTGCAAAACTCTCTGTTCTGCTATACTGATCTATGATGAAGAAGGGAAAAACGCTGCAAACAGCAGCAAACAGAAAGTGGGCTTGACCAAAGAGAGTAGTCACACAGACCCACGTGACAACTCAACAGATAGATCACGAGGTATGTAGAAAAGAAGCCACTCTATGCAAGGGCTTAAGATCGGAGCCTGTCATGTAGTTTTGACAAACATACCGGTGAACTCTCCATCGACAGTAAATTCTCTCGTCCACTTGTTTCTTTATAGACTACCTTTGCGAAGTATGATAGCCCAGCTTTTCTCTTGCTACTGCAGTTGTGAGTCCACCGGCAATCAGTTCTCGGATACTGGCTTCACTCTTCTCGATTCTCTGCGCAGTCTCAGCCACCTCACGGGCACAATCTCGCGGAACAATAACCACTCCATTTGTATCAGCAACAACAATGTCCCGAGGTTGAACATGTACTTTGCCAATCCTGATTGGCTCGTTGATGCTTCCTATTTGAACCCGATCTTTGCCAGTCCCGGTGATGGCACGGTTAACATCACGGCACACACCGTCAATGACAGACCCAGCAATGCCCCGTAAACTAGCATACTGTGTCATGATATCGCCCCAAACGGCACAATCGGTGCGTCCGCCGTTGTCGATGACTACAACATCACCGATGGCAGCGTCATCAATGAAGTTCCCAAAACTCCCAGGCGGATCGCTTGCAGGTACGTAACGTACAGTAAAAGCAGGGCCGACTGTTACCTTCTTATAATTCACCAAAGGCATAATATTGAGAGCCTGCCCGGGAATTTCAAGTCTATCAGGGGCGTCAGACACTGCGGGAGTATCCAAGTCCTTAAATAGCGTTACCAGTTCTTGATCTTCGACACTGGCTTTCTTGGGATTCTGCGGACAGGGTATTTTCACTACCTCTGGCGGCACGCTTGCGGCATCCATGTCGCTGATATTATCGAATTGCTTGTCGTGCATCACTTCTGACACAGGCTGGCCTGCACGAACAGCTTGGACCATGAGGCTCTGGCGACGGTTAATCTTCTCGCCAAAATCCAGGACCTCTTCGATGTGTTTTGCCGGTATGAACACAGTGCCACACCTGTCGGCGATCATATAGTCGTCTTGATGGACCGTAACGCCTCGCATCTGCAGAGCTTTGCCCGACTCAATTTGTACCAATCGATTGCGTGCGATAATCATGGTGATGCCTCGGCCGTAAACTGGAAATCCAATTTCACGGCTTCCATCTATATCACGGCTCCTGCCATCGATGATGGTTCCACGAATGCGCTTCATTTTTGAGGCATTGGCAATGATATCGCCCCAGCAGGAAATACCATCCATGCCACCAGAAATGACAAGAATTCGATCATCTGAAGTAACCGCATCTATTACCGGTGCAATGAGGTGGGCCGTGGGAGCTGACTCCGTCTTTGGGCCAACTTTCACTGTACTGGCGCGTCCTACGATCTTGGGGCAGTCCCATAGTGGTTGTAATCCAAACGTGGCTCCTTTGAGGTTAAGGAAATCCAAGGCATCAGATACCGTATTAGTATCTAGAGCCCAAAGTCGGTCTAGTAAACTGGGTTGACTCATTGTATATAGGATTGTATTGGTTGATGAGCAATTGAAATAAAGAGACAGGTGAATGTGGAATAGCTGATATGTGGCCCAGGTATGAGAAGACAGCTATATGAATAGAACAAATCCTAGAATAGACCGAGAAAGAAAGGGCTTTTAACGACTCCATCATATGATCAAGTTTATTAAATGAACATTCTGCGTAGAATCGCATAGCTCTCTATCTCGGGGATTAGACACCATCACCGTGTCCTGGCTTCTAGAGCTTCCACATACGGCCTGTACTAGATAACTTCACGACACGGCGAGATGAACGACCAGCCAAATGATGTGTGATTTAGAATGGATACAAATGTACGCAAAATACTGAACCAAGAAGAACACATTTGATGATGTATTATCCGTGGGGACGCTTCTGTATCTCGCAGCAATGTCTCATTTGGCCAGCCTTTCCGAAGCACCACCAGACGCCGCCTTCGCCTTGATTGAAGCATACAAGGTAGATCATTCACCGTTGAAAGTTGATCTGAGTCCCGATTTCTATCGTGATGAAAATGCAAGGCCCTGGATCTTGCCATCGGTACGAAAGGTAATGTATCTCATCAATGCTTTGTTAAAATCAATCTCTACTAATCATGTCCCGGCCAAACAAGAGTTACTGGATGACCCGACTGCCGACCACGAACATTTACCTATTCTGGGCCATCCCGAACTACTCGAGGGTGCCCAAAAGCTTGTATTCGATGCAACACCTGAGGATGCATCTACTATCGCAAGCATCCAAACCATCGCGGGCACCGGGGCAAATCATTTGGGTGCTTTGTTTTTAGCAAAATTTATCTGCCCGCGCATAGTCTGGATCTCAGATCCCACTTGGATCAATCACGAGGAAATTTGGAAACTTGCAGATCCCGATATCAAACGTGAGATGTATCCCTACTTTAACAAGGAGATATTGGATATCGATTTTGGAGGCGCCACGTCTACTATGTCTTCCATAGTCGGAGAAGGTGATGTTATAATTCTGCATGGCTGCGCACATAATCCCACGGGACGGGATTTCACAAAAGAACAGTGGAGGGCCATTGCCAGCATCTGCGAAGAAAAGAGGCTTATTCCGTCCTTTGATCTTGCCTAGTATGCAGACTCGCCTATAATGTCAGTAGCTCAAGAGCTAATTCGCACGTAGTCAGGGGTTTGCAATTGGAGATTTGGATGAAGATGCTTGGTCCATAAGATATTCCTTCCGAAATACTTCGCTAGAATTGTTGGTAGCGCAATCCTTCTCCAAGAACTTTGGTCTGTACGGGGAGCGTATAGGCGCGCTTCACGTCGTGTGCCGGACAAATGACACTCGAACAAAAGTCGTCAACATGCTCACACGTCTATCTCGTGCCGAGATTACTACTTGTCCTATAAATGGTTCCAAAATTGTAGCAAAAGTGCTTGGAAATAAGGACTTGAAGGTCCAGTGGCAGCACGACTTACTCCACATGAGTGATCGCATGAGGACGATGCGATAAAGGCTGGTAGACGGACTTCAAAAAGGTCAGACTCCAGGCCGATGGGATCATATATTAACAGATGTAAGTTACTTGCACTTTGGGAGATACTCGTTGGATATCGCTAACACTACAGATTGGGATGTTCTCAATGACCAGTTTGCGACCAGATCAAATCCGCACATTGCGGGAAGAGTACCATGTATATATCTTGCCGTCGGGAAGAATATCCATGACAGGCTGTGAGTATCGAATTTTTGTAGAGTACCTTTGTCCTGAAGCTAATATGCCCATAGTGACGGAACATAATGTGTAATATGTCGCGGAAACATTTCACAAGCTCATTCTTGATACCGCTCCTTAATGATCCAGCCCAAAGAAGGGGGCAGACCTTACAAAAGGTCCACCCGTTTATTCTCGATATGGTAGAGAGTTACATTCAAAAGTCATTTTATAATACATATTTAATCTATTACTACTCCGTATAGCCTAACGTCTTGTGTTATAATAGAACGGCGTATACTCAAGACTAATTATACGTTAACTGCGCATTCAAGGCGATTACCTCCCTAATCCTCCACTTGTGACGATGCTATGAAGTTGCTGTTCTTCCGGAGCTGATGGCCGAATGTAAAGAGGATCCACGGGATAGGGAGGAGCACTAACGATAGAAATGCAAAAACGCTCCCGGCCCAGTGAATGCCGAGTTTCTCGTACATCTGAATCGTGAACAGAGGGAACACCGCTCCGAGGAGGTATCGAAAGGATCCACTTGCGGCGATAGCTGCTGCACAATAAGTTTCCAAACTACATATAAACGTAAAACAAGTGCAAGATAAAAACAAAAAGTATAAACATACCTGACGCGGCTGCACCAGGCCCATATGATTCGACGAGGTATATCATGGAGGAAAGCTATGAAGAAAGGGGGGGCTCGTTAGATATTTGTGGTATTTATGGTATTAACAACCAGAGAAATGAGATACTCACAAAGAGAACAAAAGCACCAAGACCAAATGGGATGCCGCTCGCCGCTACTATTGCCCAGTGGCCGCCTGGGTTGGCCGCCCATGCATACCTACAAAGAACACGAAAGAAAGAGCGTTAGCTTCCTAACGCAACGGAAAGCTCTGGAGGGAAGAGATCAAAACATACCAGAACAGACCAATGGGCAAGAAAATGCTACCGGCCATGGCGCTGTACGGTCGATGTTCTGGGGCCGGACGGCCGTTGGGGGCTTGCCGCGCAGCGCGGGCATAGAGTGTCTTCTCGATCACCAAGTAAGTGATACAAGCCAGAAGATAGCCGATGAGGACGCTGATGAAGGAGAGGCCAATTTCGCGGGAGTCAAAGCCATAGTCGAGGGTGTAGACATAAGTGGCACTGGCAAAATAGCTAAAGACAACAGCGTATGCGTATCCCGTGTATAGAGTCAGCGAAAAGGCGATGGCCTCGGTGGTCAGCATGGCCATGGAGCGGAACACGGCCGCCTTGAGCATCGACAAGGCGAGCCTCACAGTACTGAAACGACCCGAGTGATTCGCCGTAACCTGGACCCGCGAGTCGGACGTCTCCTTCATGAAGAGGATCAAAATCCATATGGGCGCCCCGATCAAGGCCACAACCCACTGCGTCCATCGCCAGTCGCCATGGTATTCGTCCATGATATATGCCCCGACCAGCGGGCCGAGAGAGGGACCAAAGAACGGGCCGCAGATAAAGAGGAGGCTAACCATGGCTCCCGCCTTGGTGCCGATCCCCCAGACATCGAGGATTGTTCCAGCACCGATGGCGACGCCTGCTGATCCCAGCCCTCCGCAGAGAAAGCGGCAGACCAAATACGTGGCGAAATTTCGAGCCCCTCCAGCACCGCATGCAAAGGCAATGATACTCGATGAGGTTGCAATGTACAGCCAGCGAGCGCCCAATAAACTCGGACAGGGGTGCCATGATCATGGGCCCAAAGGTCAGCCCCAGCATGTACATGGTTTCGGAGAGAATCGCGACGGTGCGGCTGACGGCGAACTCGATCATGAGGGCAGAGGTGGCAGGAACTGTGACGGATGCGGAGAACGTTCTGTAGTTGATCATGACTTGGTCAGCGGGAACACTCATTCGTTTCTTAAAGACCTATTTACATACATTAAAAAGGCCAGGAAGCAGGGGATGGCAGTCTGATAGATCTTCATCCCCAAGCTCCAGCTTGTGGCGTTGATGGCCTTGCTGCTGTCGACTTCGTCAACCTCTTTCTGCATTTCCGGATCTGACATGATGAAAGGCTGAAAAGGATCTGGAGAACTCTCACCCTCTCGTCAATGCGCAGTGAGCTGAAGTGAAGAAGTCTTCTAAGTCGAGTTATCCGTGGTACACCTGAGTTGGCCTGATGGCTGATTCTAACTATAAGATTGAATTCATAGGCGGGACTGGTGATAATATATGGTACTTTGGCAAGTATTGTACATTTGGTCTATTTTTTCTACATGCAGGGATCTCAGACTCCCAGACAGCTCAGAGCCGCCGAACTATATGCACTAAACAGCTAACAAGTACATCTCACGATGCCAGACTCAGAACCAACATACTGAAAGTGCCGTGTAATTCGGACTTCTCGCTGCCGAAGGAGACCGAGTGAGCCACTACCAGGCGATGAACCAGACCGGCACTTAGATGACGGATCCACCTGGGTCACTACGATTCTATAAATCCGGGGCCTCTCGGCTGCAAGAGGCCGAAGAGCTTTGCTGCCAGCATGATCGATCTCCAGCATTGTACCACTTGTATTGATTCCTGCCCCTTTTCTCTGGCTTCTGGTCACTGAATAGGGCTTAGTACAAACATCAATTACCATGGGTCGAGCACCGAAAAGGTCTGCAGCCTCGGTTGACGAAGAGGACTCGGCGCCGGCACTCCAGGAATCGGTTCCCCAGACTTCCAGTCGAGGGACACGGTCCTGTGAAGGATGTTACCAGCGAAAGATTTGTTGTGACCGTGGAGTGCCTTGCACAAACTGTTCGAGACATGGCATGACCTGCGTGTATCCCGTAAGGGACCCCGACGCGGCACAGAAACCTTGCACTCTGCGAGACGTCTCTAACCGTCTGGAACGGCTGGAAAGCTTGCTATCGCTATTGGTTGAGAGGAGCGGGGCCTTTACGGGATTTGAAGCCGATGGTGGCAGTATTCGCGGTCGCGGTCGTGCTGAGCCCGAGATTACAATCCAGCCTCGACCTATTAGTGACAATGCCAATACTATCAGAACTGGTCGGCAACAACCATCCAATCGACCTTTAGACAAATCGACTTGGGAGCTGTTAATGAACAATACGAATATCGAACCACTGTTACAAGAAGAAAGAAGCAAGCTTACGCAACCTCCTGGCCCAGAACCAACACCCTCGCAGTCTCAAGCGAATACAGCCTCGCATCACAGACTTGCTACGCAGCTAGGCACCTCTGCTCCGCTAGACAGGGATTCTGGTCTGCTGGATGTCTATCCCGATGCCCAACTCGCCCTCCGATTATGGAATGTGTACGTCAGGTCGGTCGATCCGGTCCTCAAGATCTTGCACATACCAACGATACAGTCTGCTGTTGTGGCCACGATTCTGGACACCCGATCCGCACAGCCCTCCATGGTGGCACTGACATTCGCCATCTACTATGCTGCCGTTACGGCGCTTTGTCACTACGATTGCGACGAACCCGTTGATTTGTCGTGGGAGAAGCCGGTCCTTCTTAAGCGCTACCAGATAGCCTTGGACCGGCTTCTCGTGACGCCGGATTTCATGAAACGACCTGATGTGACGGGCCTGCAGGCTCTTGCAATTTATGTGGTGAGGACCTAGGCGGCCCTGGAATTGATCCTATTGCTAATTCAACTGGCCATGGCTGCTATAGACTTGCTCGCGGGCAAATGAACTTGGCCGGCCAGTATGGGTCCTTAACGGACTCATGATCCGGCTCGCTCGGTCAATTGGCTTACACCGAGACGGCGCCTCCCTAAAGCTGAGCCTCTTTGAGTCGGAGATGCGTCTTCGCCTCTGGTGGCATCTTTGTGTGCTGGAATCGCGTGCTTCGGAGGACCAAGGATTTCAGCCTGCAGTTGATATCACGAATACGGGGCTGAGGCTGCCCTTGAATGTGAACGACGACCAGATCTATCCGGACTTGACGCATTTTCCAGAGGAGTCACGCGGCTGGCGAAGATGTCCTTCTTCTTGATTCAGATCGATTCATGCCGCGTAATCCATCCGATACTGGACAAACAACAGCAGCGTTCCCGATGGTATTCTTGATATCCGAGAAAACGGGAGGAGAATCCACGATCCAGCCCAATACATGACAGAGAAATATGGCATCGTGCCCGGGTCGAAATCTGTGACACCAGTTAATCTGCCGCCCATTGCCACGCAGCATGTCACCACGGCCTGTGAAAAGATGAAGTTTGTGCTGCAGCTGCGAAAGGAGATTTCTCTATCTAAGCAAAAAGAAGTGCAGGATGACGATGCAACACCAGACGCGCTCAAGCTCTCGTTCAAGCTGGCCTGCGACTGTTTGGAGAGTAGTCATGTGCTGCTGAAGGAGGGCCTTGCGTCGCGGTTCACATGGCTCTTCAGCATGTACACGCAGTGGTACGCACTCGCCTACGTTCTGCGCTGCCTTTGCAGCAACCCGAGCCCTCGCGGGTTCGAGGCAGACCGTGCCTGGGTTCTGGTCGAGGAACTCTTCCCCCGCGGGCCGAATCTCCAGGGCCATCCGGCGGCAGTCCATGACGAGCGCGGACATGGTAGGATATGGAAGTTTCTCAATCAGCTTCGACATCAAGCGTGGTCGCTAAGACAGCATGCCCAGACGTCTGCGGCCACCGCAAATGTCGGGGCTCGGCCATCTGGTGATGAGAGATATTGGACTTGCCAGCGATTTTCAGATGCCGAAATCCTCCCACCCAAAATAGGCTCGGGGACATCGATCGTCCCCGAGTGGGTTTCTGAATTCCCTGCTAGTTCCGACCAGAGCGTCTTTGCATCTCTGGATTTGTTGATGCCAGAGATTCCTTTTCTACCAGATTGGAATGCGGTTATTAATGGCCAGTAGCCAAGTGGTTGTAAATAGGTAAATATCGCTATATCTACTCCGTATACAGTACGGTGTTAGGGTCGAGGAGGGCCGGCAGCCGTGTTGTGGATGTGATCAGTCTCACCACCCGGGCACCTTCGGGCCGGGATATGATACGTCTGAGGGCGAACACGAGCGCTTGATTTTCTGAGAGGGGATTCGAGGAATCTTCATCATGAGAAAAAGGCATCATTGGCTGCATTACTAGTGCATGACCTCAAAAAGGATTGACTACATCTGTAAGATTTGTGCGATGCATGGTCAGCAGCAATGGGTTTCGCTTCGGCGGCATCGGCACCGGTTGCACCGAAGACGACCAGGGACTCGGAACTTCAAAGGAAGACCATGATGAGCCGAGAGCAGATAACCGCCAACATTACAATCGGATTGTTGGGCGCAGTACAATCCTACGGCTGCAGCATTATACAACTACCATCCCACCAGGCTGTGTGCCACGACGTACAAGATCGACGTAGAAGACCAGACGAAGTGGACTAGCCCACTGGTCGATGCGGGTAGGGGGCTACTGAGGAACAGCAAGGGGCGAATGGCCCTGAGCGAGGGCAACGACCACGACATCTACGGGGACGGTCCATTTGCGAGCCAGACTGAAAAGTAAATGATGAATATGTTATATGTCCTCCGAGGATGAAACAAGAAGACCCTGAAACCCGATATCTGTAGCGTCATGTTGCAGATTTGAAGGAAACGAGATATTTGGTATCCTTTCTAGTAGAATTTGACTTTGTGTTTTGCCTTTAGTTTAACTTGTCATACACTGCTTCTCTGCCCATTAACTCTGCTTGCCGTTAGACATGGGCTTGTGATAACGTCACAACGTGATAGATGGAAGTATAAAATGCACAACCAAATGATAAATAAGCGGGAGCCAGAAATATAATCAATTTATAGGACACTAATTTAACAATTACTCGAAAAACGAGCGGTCAGTTTCTTCTAATCCAGTCTATATTAAAATAAACAAAAAGGCAAGGTCTGTTTAAGCTTCGTCGGCGAGCTTATCAATGGAGCTCATCATCTTGTACAGGTTCTTGGCGCGCTGAGTATCCTCCACGAACTTGTTGAACTCTTCCTTTCCAGCGCCCTTGCCATCAAAGCCCCATTCCAAGCCGTAGTGCACAACAGTGCTGTCGAAGGTGTAGCGGCCCCTGTCCCTGCACAAACCGCAGAAGATCTCCTTGAACTCGTCGGCAAAGTGGTTGCGAGGGAAGGCGTTGCAGATTTCCTTGAACTCTTCATCGGTCATGACACCCTTCAAGTTCGGCAGGTCCTCCGGAAGGCCCAAGAGATGCAGGCTCGGTCCAAGGAGGTCGCCGTGAATACCATAGTGGACGAGCGCAACTTCGGGCTCCTTCCAGGGCGCAAAGACTTCCATAGTGTGCAGGGCGATGGAATCCCAGGCCAGCTGCATGCGGCGGCCCTTCCTGTCCCAGGTGCTCTCCTTCTCGGGGTATGAGTCGATGAAGTCGCGAGCGAGGTTGGCACCGTCGACCTCGAAACGCCTGGTGTTGGTCACAATCTCCTTGTTCTTGGACCAGGCGAGATCGTGGAGGAGACAGCTCACGACAATGAGCTCCTTGTCGAGCTCATCGCCCAGCTTGGAGAACTCGGGCATCTTCTTCTGGAGAAGAAGGCAAAAGGCCGCACTACGTAGGACATGGTTCAAGACTCCTGGGGTCGAATACTTCTTTGCTTGATGGTAAGAAGCTAACACGAGGGGAGTGGTGGGAAACTCGATCCCGGTTAGGGGGAAAGAAGGGAAGAGGTTGGTAGCTGATGATGCCATGGTTGTTGATGTTGATTGTACAGAGATGCGAATATCTGAGTTGTTGATTATTGTTCTGACAATTGATTGATTGCTTGATTGGTTGGTTGATTGCTTGATGGATAGTTTTTTGAAGCTGAGTTACCAAGGTGCCTTATATATAGTAAAATATGACATCTAGAAGTCTAATCCGGACAAGCAATGACCTGGATTACGAATGAGCAGTGCATGTAATCATTCCGTGCCTCGAGGTGCGAGACTCATTGCAAGCTTGCTCGAACATGATGGATTTGTAACCGAAAAGTGTTGAACTTGGCTACAAAGTTTGTTGAAGGTTTGAAGATGGATCGAGATGGAAGGATACATTGGATCGAATAATCGCTGTTGCCATGCATGATTTAGAACTAAAGCCCTATTTTCCGTGAACAACCTGGGCGAAAAATAGAGCTGGCTTATGCATCTCTTCCGACACAGGTCGGAGTTGGGGTAATGTCACGCCATGCAATAGTAGAAAAGATACGAGTACAAACAAGGCTCAAGCTTTGCGATTATGTTTCGTAGTAGCTATTGGCCCAGGTCTTGCGCTAGGCCTCGAAGAATTGCTTCGCATCGTCTAGCTGCTCGTCGCTCTTCCAATGTGTGGTGATGGGTAATCACGATTGACTTCTGTATAAATACCAGAGTTGCCGATGCCCCTCGGATAGACTGTGAGCGCACTCTGACGCCGCTCGGATGCATGACCAAATATACCTTGATGACTGTATGTTTATGACGGTATGCCTGAATTAGCGGATTACATACCACCTCTGTCATACTGAGGCTGGTGGCTGCTTGCAGAATGCTCGTGACTAATGTTTGCAGAATTGCCGTTGTTGGCATACACTTGCCACTTTTGGTAATTGGACCCTGGTTCAGTTCCCCACCATCTTAACGGCTCGCTAACCGTTGTGGAATTAGTGCCGGCAGTGGCCTTTGT
Source organism: Trichoderma aggressivum f. europaeum (assembly GCF_033847375.1). Lineage (NCBI taxonomy): Eukaryota > Fungi > Ascomycota > Sordariomycetes > Hypocreales > Hypocreaceae > Trichoderma > Trichoderma aggressivum. The sequence continues at coordinate 30,115 of NW_026946425.1, read as the reverse complement.
GGGTCTTCGATACAGCGTTGACAAGCTTGAAGCTCAATGTGCCGAACGATGAAAAAGGCCAAATAAAACACCCAGTGTGGCTGACTCTCGACTCAGTTGTTATAGTCTCTCGCAATGCTGGTGACCGAAATTCGTGTCTGGTTTTCATTCTGTGGCGTAGCGTGGCTTGTACAGTGTAGACTTCGAGACTAGCATTGTATAGAAGTGAATTCGGGGTTCTGTTGGCTGGAAGTTGGATCGTTTTTTTTAAAGGCGAGCATTATATCGCATAACTAATTATGTAATTACATGTGAATCTAGAGCTGGGAGTAGATTGTATATTGTAGTATCTGGTAAAATGGTAGGTGGAGCCTATTTCTATTTGTAAATAGGATTAGCTCTCAGCAAAAGCCTTCACAACAGCCTTCGCTCCCTCAGGATGCGTCATGAGTCGATCCATCTCCTCACCGGCCTTGATGTGATGTTTGCCGCGTTTCAACATATCCCTCTCATATTCCTGTACCGCCTTGTTGATATTCTCCAGTCCGTTTTCTTCAATCTTAGTAGCGAGTTCCAAGGCATCCTTCATGGCGAGATTGACACCCTCCCCATTGGGTACCGATAAATGCGCAGCGTCTCCCGCCAAAGTCACGCCTGGTACCGAGTTCCAACCAAAGCTTTCTGCAGGAAGTTGATACAGCGGCCAGCTGCGGAAATTCTCCGCGTTTCGAATATAATCTCTTAAATCCTCAGCCCAGCTTTTGAAGAAAGAGGACAAAAGCATATCGCGAAGGGCTTGGATGTTGTTCAAGTCCATAGAGGTGCCGACAAAGTGCTCGGGGGCAGTGATGCCAAAATAGATTCTGTATGAGTTATCGCCTTGTCGTTGAATGATCATACGGCTTGGCCCTGCTAGAAACAGAGCTATGCCATGACCGATTTTGTCCGTCAGCGCCTCGTGCAATACGCTGCTTTCCTGTATGCGAGTTTCGATAAATGTACTCCCTGCATATTGGGGCTTCGTAGAGGTGATCTATAATTATTTTGTTAGATGTCTAGCTCTTAATGTCGAGGAAGTGATGACAGCCGTACCGCAAGTCGTACTTTGCTCCAGGCCCCATCCGTCCCGACAACGAGCGAGAATCCACCAACGGTGTTGCCATTGGAAAAATGTAGGATGGGAGACGATTTGTCACCGTCGAAACTTAACTTTGTCAGACGATGAGACCACACCATTTGGTTTTGCGGGATTGACTCCAGAAGGATGTCTCGTAAGTTCCTGCGGTCAATCTCGGGCTTTCCACCAGTCTTCAAGCCGTCTTGTCCATCTTCTGCCTCGCCAGTAGCTCGATGCAACAACTCTCCATAGGAGTCAAAAAAGGTAACCCGATCGTCCTCCCATCTCGCTTTCCGAGCAAAGGCATTGTACAGACCAGCCTTCCGAAGAGCAAGCTGACCTGTTTCTTTGCGTATATCAAGTGAGCCACTAGAGACTAGTGTCGCTGCCGACTCTTCACTTTCGTAGACGGTGAAGGGGATATTCTTGCAGTGGAGGAGGCGGGCTAGAGTGAGGCCGCAAGGGCCGGCCCCGATGATGGCAATGGCACTCTTCATATTGTGCAGTGACAGACACGTGAAGTTTGGGCGAAGAAGGGTTACTGTACGAGTGAAGATTACTCTAAAGCCTTGGTGAAGCATGCTTGATATATGTTCTCTTCTTATTCAAGCGGCTCTACCTATATATCTGATGTCCAGCAGGCTTCCGGCTTTGGAAGCCCCACCTTGGGTGATGCGGCACTCGGGGCCGAACTACTCGGGCCCGAGTCACTAAGACCCGGGCCTACTAAGGCCCGAGCTACCATGAAAATGAAATATTGACTTCATCTCTGGTTCATTAGCATTCTTCACGACAGTACTCAGCACGCCGACATAACTACTGACTGCGGATCGGCAGGGAATAGGGGATTGGCTTCACAACAAGCGATCATACTTTCTCTCTGCCTAATCGGATGCCATGGGAACTGCACGCAATCCACCTTTGAGCATTCCCAACAGGCCAACTTTTGCTTGCGTTCGCTGTGCTGGGCGGAAAGTAAAATGTGACAGGCATGTACCATGCACCGCGTGTGTCAAACATGGAGCTGAGTGCGTGTTTCAACCTCCACCACCTTCTCGGAGAAGACGTCGACCCGGGGCAGCTGGACCTTCGATAGATAGGCGCGAATACCCGCAAACACGCCTTCAAGCGCAAGGCCACAGCCCTAAAGAATCATCCAATCCTCCTGATGCTGATTCGCGGAGTCATCTGTCGAGTCGGGAAACTCGCGGCTCACAATTGAGCTCATCAGAGCCGAGCGGGAGTGTCAGCAAAACTCAAGTTGTCCAAGGACGAGGGCAGTCAATGTTGATTGATAAGTGAGTTCAGACCCCCAATAACTTAGATATATTTGCTGAGTCCCCGCGTAGTAGCTTGTGGTCAAGACTTGTGGAAGAGGTGAGTGTCCTGCCGCGCATCTTGCTTAGGTTGGATTGCTTGCTGGGCGCTAACGGTATCACAAGTTTCACGACCCCGAGGATGCTCTGCGGAGGAGTTCAGACGACTCGAGTGATGCAGAAACCCTCAATGATGACTTTTGTTTTGTGCTTGGCGGTCCACCGATATCTCGCACCAAACTCCTTCATCCACCGCCTCAACAGATACATGAGCTATGGCGCACTTTTGTGGAAAATGTTGATCCTCTCTCCAAAGTTGTGCATATCCCAACGTTAGAAAAGGTATTCCGTGAGGCTGCAAATGAAGTAGACACGGTCTCGCGGAGCTTTGAGGCACTCATGTTTGCCATCTACAGCGCCGCCGTTATGTCACTGAGCGACGTTGAGTGTAAGGAACGACTTCACGAGCCTCGAAAGTCTCTGCGATCGAGATTAATGATTGCTACGAAGGCAGCATTATCGCGAGCCAACTTCATGAGCACGGTTAGCCTTGTAGTTCTTCAGGCATTAGTCATTCACATCATCTCAGCGCGAGACATGTACGAGCCGCGCGCCCTTTGGACCTTGACAGGTGTGGCGGTTCGCGTTGCCAACGGCATGGGCCTTGATCGCGATGGAACACTTCTTGGGCTGCCACCATTTGAGACAGAGCTGCGGCGACGCATATGGTGGTTTCTGAAAGCGCAAGATCTACATAATGCTGAGCTGTGCGGCCTTCCCAAGTTTCGAGATGTTGGCCTGAGCAGCGACTCGACAAGACGTCCCACCAACATCAACGACATTGAGATCTATCCGGGAATGCTGGTCTCGCCGGTGGAGTCGAAAAGTTTGACGGACATGACGTTTCTCGCTATACGATACGACCTACTCTGGTTTGCCGCCGCCCGCGTTGCCAAGTTTCGTCATCTAGGCAAGAGTCTGAGCCAGTGGGATCAGGATTTCGCATCCGAAGGTGATAAGGCGGAGACGGATCAAAGTGTAAAGGAAATAGAAGAGCATCTGGAAAACAAGTACCTTCGGCGTTGCGATCCTTCACAGCCGCTGCAGCTAATGTCGATGCTGATGGCACGGGCTGCGATAGACACCCTTCGCTTCATGACACACCACCCACGCAGATGGACCAGTATCAACCAGGCGCCGCCATTTGAGCGTCAATGGGTATGGGAAGTCAGCATCAGGCTTCTAGAGCAGCGCGAAATGCTGCAGTCAAACCCCTCACTGAACAAGTTTGCATGGCACGCAGCGTTTACCATGCAATGGCCTGCTTTCATCCACGTGCTCGATAGCCTCCGAGCCAACCCGTCTATGCCGGATGCCGAGAAAGCGTGGAGGCTGGTTACGAACACATTTGAGAATAATATGAGCATGTTATCCGACTCGAGAAAGCCCATCCACAGCGCCGTGCGCGGTCTCTGTCTAAAAGCATACGATGCTCACAGGCTGCAGCGCAATGCTGTTTATACTCTCCAGACGCCGGCATTTATTTTGAAGCTACGGCAGCAACAAGAGGTGGCGAAGATCAAAAGACAAGCCTGCCGTAGGAAAGCCGAGGATGCGTTCCAGGAGGACCCCATCAGCTCAGAGGCCACCACCGCATCGACAGGTCTTAGGCACGGCACGATATCTAACCAGGAAGACGCTGCTCAACACGCGGATGCCGGTGGTCAAACTCAACGATTTGAGCATGGCAATGAGCACGGCAGCGAAGCTGGATATACCTATGCTATAGAAGACATAGACCTGGATTCTCTGCTGGCTGAGGACGTCAGCGCAGATAGCAGGGCGTACCAAGCTATCAACTGGGAGCAATGGGATCTTTTCCTCGCCGATTCCAAAATCAATTGAGCAGTGCTATTGCGATCCCCGTGCACCTCTTGAGCAGCAGACTTATCAAAACTCTCCACACTATCAATGACTACAATTCAAAGGTTAGCTCCAACCTTACTCTGAGCCATGAGGTAGTGACGGGATGGGCTTACTCATATGGGCCATAGTTAAGAAATCTCCCTGATGAATGAGCTTGAAGCTTACGTTCTCATCACACCCCTTCGTCATCTGCTCAGTGGTTGCAATTCCGCGAACAAACTCTTGCTTCGGGAATCCGGTTTCTGCCATAAATCTGAGTTTCAAGTCTCTCAGCTCTGCCATTTAGAATGAAAATACCTGTGGATTGCTGAGGAGAAGTAGGTGACGAAGATGCACCAAGTCGCTTCCACAAGCTCCTAACTCCCATGGCTTCGACAGTGATGCTTGGTGTGGAAATAATGACAGTATTACAGCAGCAGAGTGCCAACGATAGTTTGATATAGAGGCAGTAAGGTAGATGCCCTAATCTGGTCCTCGGCCACAATGAGAAATTGGCTGTGATTGGAATGGCTACCCTTCGCTGCGGGAATGCCCACTTAGTGTGATGTCCGCCACGCAGCTCAATAATAGACCACCAAGTCCTGATGGTCTACGCCTATCATTTTGTGCTTGTATAGACTGAATAACAAAGCCTCTACTCGTATTCTAGATTCTCATATATAGAAACTCGACCTCAGAAGCCTCGTTGGGCTGTCGGATCAAGAAAGCCGCGCAGTACTGTAGCATCGAGGGGCTGTAAACATGAACCGCCAAAGCTAGATTGATTGGACAGAAATTGAAGTTGGTGCTCATTCCCGTGTCGTTTCAGCCTGGCCTCGTTTACACGTCAAAGCCAGCACTAGCGATGCATTGCCTGCACGACTGTGGCAGTGGACGCTTCAAGTCCAATAGCATCAAATCCTCGAAACCAGCAGCAATAACACCCCAGCTGTCGCTATCCAACCGGATGAACTACATATCAGGGTATAGACATACGTCAATGGCAATGACGCCAGGCAGCCCCCACAACTACAAAACGCGTTTCTAGAGGCGATCAGCGGGATGACTATGTAGGCTTTTGGCGTAGGGCTTTCGCTGTTATGTACAGGCATCCTCACTCACAATGTAGATGATATAGACATCAATAACTGCTCAAGTAGTCGAATATTCATTTGGCAATAATTCGCGAAACTTCCTCATGCTATGGCTCTCTCCATTTAGGGGGCAACGATGCTACATTTTGCAGTAATAGCGTCGCTGTCTGTTCCAAATTTCATCACCGTATTGTCCGAGCCAATTACAAATAATGTGCAATAGAATAAATTAATATTCATATGAATATAGGCAAGTGGCTGTTCCTCGCCGAGTTAACTAAAATTCAAACGTCTCCTCTTCTACATGAAACAGAATATCTTCACAACTTGCTTTCGACGCTGCTATTCTTCCACTGCGTATCAACTGTGCAGGTCCGCAGAGATTAACTGAAGCATCCATGCCCATTCTCGCGTCTCGCACGTTCTCAAACCACTTCATCAAATCTGGACGGCCTTGGTAAATATCCCCAATGCCATCAAACTTTACAGATTCGCTGTCTTCTTCCACGCCACTTGTAACGTGAATCGTAATATCTAGTGTGACGGGCACAGTTTCGTCCGACGCAATTTCGGCGAGGTTCTTGAGCTCAGCTTCAAACCAGGAGATGTGATCAAAATTCTTCACCGTCCATAAGAGATGAATATGCCAGCTACCAGGCATGGGTACAAGTCCTGATTTGGCTTGATTCACAATGTGTGTCGCGATACTGATGCCGGGGGTAATGCCGATTCCGCCAGCCACGAGTACGATCACTGGATGTGCGCCCCATTGCAGGTGACCGACACCATATGGACCATCAATCTGTAGTTTGGGAAAGTTCATTTCCGTAGATACAGCTTCGTATGTTCCTCCTTCGGTTGTTGTTGATTGAGCAACCTTTGCATCATCTTCCCCAACGTTTTGCACCTTTTTAGTGAACGAACCAAGCGCCCTGATGGCAACCGTAGTTTCATTCTGCCCAGGGGCAGAAGCAATGGTAAATGGATGCCAATTGAAGAATGACACGCTGGGGATCTGTACCCAAGCTATCTGGCCTGGTTGCGATGGCGCTGCTCCAGTGATGTTGAATTTTGTTACACCTCCTGAATAGTGTATAATTGATTTGACTTGTGAACCCCGAAAGTTATTGTAGAATCGGATGCCGCGATCAATTACCCAGAGACCAAACCCAGGAAGAAGAAATTCGGGTCCCTTGTTCGCGTGGTATAAAGCTCCTGCAACGAAAACAAGGAAGAAAAAGTGCGGGTAGTAGAAGGCCTCGAACCAGCGACGACGGAAAATCTTGGGAATAGATGTGATTGCAATGATACACAACGATATCCACGCAGCTATGCCCACGGGGATACGAGGCGCCTGAGCAGCCGTGTAAAACTGGTTCGTCTGCACGTAATGCTGTATGATGAGGCTGCAGTGCAGCGTTGCATGCACAAATGTCGCTAGACCAACCCAGCGATGATACCTAAGTAGCACTGCCGAGGGAATGCGAGCAACATGAGCAAAGAGGTTGGTACGCGCCCCCATCAGCAGGCTAAGACCACCGTTGGCGATTGTGAGCCAGCCATAGAGTTGGTAATTTGTAGTATAAGCAAACTTATTCCAGCCCCAGAGGAAGTTGAGAAAGGTGAAGACAGAAAGGCGTATGAGGATGGGAACGTTATTTCGAGTGATGAATGGGACAGCAGACGGCAGCGTTGTTATCTTGTGTATGGCAGTATAAATCTTCCAGTGTTTCTGACGTGCTGTATTCGGCCGGCCTGTAGAAAGATAATGTGAGAATCGACTCTTAACGAACAGATGAACGTGATGAGGTGAGACGAGACCTACCTTTTCTATAAAGATGTAGCAGATATGATGGAGCATGAAGCATGCTCTCAAAGAAAAGCATTCCAATAACACAAAGGAAGTACGCCCTGGCAGCTGTATACTGATCATTGATAATAGGATTAAGCATAGATGGGGATACCATCTTGGCGAATGCTAATTAAACTGCAGAGTCAAAGACTATTATGAGAGTAGATAATCTTTCAGTAAGAAAAAGAAGTTGTCAAAATATCGGCTCAATGAGAAGAAGGCAACCGTAGAGAACTGTCTATCAAGTTTCTTTTGAGCATCCGTCTCTCTTCAAAACTATATACTATGCCAATCAATGTATTTGACATTTGCATAGCCAATCTCATCTTGTATGACCGGTAAGACATGAATTACAACTATCCTGATTAGACAAGACTGATTACACATGCGCTACTTGATAGTCCGTCTCACTTACACCCCAAAATAGTCAGGGGTAATGTTTAATAACCTTATCTAGATATGCTCGGCACTTGTGTGTCATTTGAGAAGGGGCTATGCCTTTCCCTTTTCTTTGACCTAAAGTAGCTTGCATCTACTCTTTTGGGAAATTCTGATGATATATTGGCTAGCAATGCAGCAATTCCAAAGGGAAGATACTAGCATGCATGTCTCGGACCACTCCCGATGCTACATAATGCCTGGCACTAGAGATTACTCTTCAGTTCAGCCCCTTGGCAGTTTGGAATCAAGCTGACAAAAGTTCCCCATATTTTAACCTCTGTATTGAATTCGGCCTAACGTTGAATGATCTACGATAATTGACCCGCTGCCGAATGCCAGCTCTTTGGCAGCCAAACTTGGAGAGGGCAAGAAGAGGTGAGATGATGAATATATAAAGACAATAGAAATCTGCCTCTACAGCTCTCTTCTTGTTCCACATCCAGTACTCAATTCTTCCATCATACAAAGGACATCCTGCAAACTCCAAATTTCAAATCTTCAAACTTGAAAAGCCACTATCATACGCCCTCTTTCACAGCCAAACATCCAGCTATTTACCAACAATGTTTTTCTCGACCATGCAGACCCTCTCTTTCCTCTCGGCTCTGGCTCTGCCCGCTATCGTTAGTGCCAGCCAGGTCGGCGCTTCAGGCACTCTCTCTTCTCTTGATGGCGGCCTTGGCGGCGTCATCACTGTCGCCAGCGACTCTTCCCTCGAAGTTACACAGTATAAGCTGGCCGATGCCAGTGCTCCCGAGCTATACTGGTGGGGAAGCACCTCCAGCGATCTCTCGTCTGGCTTCCGCATCTCCAACGCACATATCACGGAAGCTGCTACTTCGGATAGTCTGACGATAGATCTGGATGCCGGCCATTCGCCCGCCGACTTCAGCACTGTGGGACTTTGGTGTGAGAAGTTCAAGACCAACTTTGGCCAGGCTCAGCTTGCAGCTTCCACGACGGGAACTTCGAGTGGCAACAACTCGCAAACCACCACCGGGGCCGCAGCTCCGGCACGTACTACCACTGGTGCGGGTTCTGCAAACAGCATCGGTGTTATGTTTGCACTTGCGGCAATGGCTGCTGGGGTCGTTGTTCCAGCATTGCTTTAATTGAGCAAGAGCAAGAATCTTGACAACGTTGCATGCAAATGACATATGCATGTAGCTTAGCAAGAGATGGAGGACGACACTTATATATAGATTAAAGTTCTTGTTTAGATGGCATAATTCTATAGATTTAATTTTTACTACAATTACCTTGATATAATCAGAATCGACTCTATAGTGGCTAATATTTAAGTACAGTAACCAGATGGACTTGATGCTTGGGCAGAATATCCATAGTTAATGGGAGTAAGGAGTACTTTAATTTTGTGCTTCTTTGACTACCTACATGTGTGTATGCAGTAGCGTGCTGACTAGAGCTACAATCAGTAAACCCTATAGATTTCTATTCCATGTCCCTAAGATTTATCACATTCCTGGTTACCGCACGCTGGGAATGCTGTGACTACAAACTCCGCGACAACATGAACATGGCCGAACTAGCCATGTAGCTTCTTATCCCCTAGTAACCACCCGACGCCATCTACAGCGTCTCGCATTCGTTTTCGACTAGCTGCCAAATCCGGATACATTGAATAAAATCCGTGAGGAACGCCGGGATACACGTCTATACTCGTCGGCACTCCGCACTCTTCTCGCAGGATACGCTCGTAAATGAGACTGTCGTCCCGTGCAGGGTCCATCCCAGCGACCTGGAAATAGACAGGGGGCAGAAATCCATGTCCAGTTGCAATAGCGTCGGGGTGAGATTGTTGGCCAACGGAGAATGTATTACTGATCGACGATGGATTGTCTCCTTTATACGCACTCATGTATTGGTTTAGAGCCGCCGTGTCGAGGATTGGAGCAAACTTGTTCTGTTCCATGGAGAGATAGAGCTCCTTGTAACGATCGGGAACATTACCAGGGTCAATGTAGACTCCACATGCTAGGAACTGCCCGGTAAGCGGAGGCTGTAGATCCCGGGCAAGTTGTGCCACCTTGTTGCTGATGGCTGCCCCGGCTGAGAGCCCTCCAATGATGAAACCCTTCTTCGGGTCGGCATTGGCAGGTAGAATCCCTCCGTCTTTCTCAGTTGCCTTGCGGGCAATATACTGCACTACTGAGAATACATCGTTGACGTCGGTAGGGAACGGGTATTCTGGTGCAAGGCGATAGGAAGGCAAGATGCAGGTGGCGTTGTGTGCTAATACGAGTTCCCGGGCGGTGGCAAGCTCCAGCTCCGGGTAGCCAACGCAGTGGCCGCCGCCATGAACGAGAATCACAATAGGGGATGGGAGGGTACTGGAGATGGCGGACTGGCAGACGATTGTGCGAGATGAAAACGTCTTGTCGATTGGAATATTGTATTCCTTCTCGACAATGTTCGTCGGTCGGCTAGCTGCGAGCATTTGCTGAGCATTGGGTAGAGTTTCCTCAACGGTCTTCTGAAATGTGGGAATACCGCCGGGAATGTGGCCTGGCGGCGACCCGTTGGCTTTCCAAGCGGCTTCGAACTCGGGGTCCATGATGCCAGTGGCGAGGATTTGTTCAACGGTCCATGGTGGCCGGTCCATTCCAAACGCGTGATGCTAAAAAGAACGAGAGGAAGACAATTAACTGTGTAAATGTATATGGGGACTGCGAGCCTCTTTTTATGATTTGTTTAAATCAGCATGTTAATAAGAGAGCGAGAGAAGAGATTACATGCAATGTTTTTATTTTATACCCAAAGGGTTCGCAACGATTCGCAAAGCAAAGGCAATAGAATTGACGAAATTAATGTTACACGGCGGGTGTCTCATACGGCAGAAACGCTGACTGTGTTACTGTGTTTGAATAAATCACTGTTGTTGGTCAGTAGCAATTTCGCAGCCTCGTCATACTCTTAGGGGTTGAAAATGAGGCTACACCCAAACTCTCTCATTGCAGAGATATTCAGCCGGGGGTTTGAGTCACTCACCGGGATGGAGTCACACACCGGATCCACTTGTGTTACTGCAGGTCCAACTCGAAGATCCATTGGTGTCAATTGCAAATCCTCTGGAAAATCAAACTCTTGGCTAAGAAAGAAATGATCTCATTAAAGAACATGAGGCTTGGGCTTTGTGAGACGATATGATAAATGCACTGGGGTAAAGTAGTGCAGCGCTCGAGTATATCCATCGAGTAGCGGCCTCAATTCTCTGGTCTGGCTCCGGCACACAACACTATTTCCAAGCACTGCAGTGTCTGTAGACAACTCTACTAAGCCAAGCTCACCATGGATGAAATCCGCGAGCTGGACAATCTGCAGCCTCCAGACCGTCCCCAAAACGCCTCTTCTCATGGGTTAACTAACGGCAAAGACCCCAAACCCGTACCGACGACACCAGCACCAGTGCAAGATGCCGAGCCTCAGTCGACGAGCCTTCGAACCTGGAGGTTCTGGGCTATCATCGTGGCATTGAGCATCACGGGACTCATGTCCGCAATCGAGGGGACCATCATAACGAGCGCGCTACCCACCATCACCAACGCTCTGGGTGGCGGCGATGCCTACATCTGGGTCCCCAACGCCTATCTCCTGGCCCAGGTCGCCATACTTCCCCTTGCCGGACAAGCAAGCAACATCTTTGGCCGTCGCCATCTCCTCCTGGGATCCGTCGCCCTCTTCACGCTAGGAGGCGGCCTCAGCGGCGGTGCCTCCTCGATGGCCATGCTGATAGCGGCCCGCACCATCCAGGGGCTCGGCGGCGGAGGGATTAACCTCCTGATGGAGACTATCGTGACCGACATTGTCCCACTCCGGGAGCGTGGCCAATACATGGGCATTGTGGGCATCGGCGCCATTGTAGGAGCTACCGTGGGTCCGTTTCTGGGCGGCCTGATCACCGATCATGCTTCCTGGCGGTGGTGTTTCTACATAAATGTGCCCATCGGCGTTGGTAGGACCAGCTTTTCCTCTCCGTTTCCCATCGATTGCATCTCAGTTCTCGCTTCTCTTTACTGACCATACTCCAGCCTCTTTCGTGATCCTATTTGTTTTCCTCCGCGTCAAGTACGAGCGTGACCTGAGCTGGTCGGCTCGCTTCAAGCGCATCGACGTCTCTGGCAATGCCATCTTCGTGGCCGCAATCGTCTCCGCCTTGATTGCGCTCACTTGGGGCGGCACCATCTACAGTTGGAGCACCTATCACATCATTGTGCCCCTCGTCCTGGGCCTTGTAGGTGTGTTGCTTTTCGCCGCTTTCGAATGGACCCCGAGACTCTGTCCTGAGCCCTCATTCCCGCGACAGATCGTGTCGAACCGCACCTCAGCAGCCGCTCTCGGCCTGACCTTCATTCACGCCGTCGTCGCCTATTGGGTATACTACTTTCTGCCGATATACTTCCAAGCCATCAAAGGGTTGTCACCTCTGCGCTCCGGAGTAAACACACTGCCCAATGTCGCTGGCGGGCTTGTCTTTGCGGTTCTGGGGGGCGTCATGCTCTCCAAGTTTGGCCGCTACAAGCCTCTACACCTGGTTGGATTTGCTGTGACCACTGTCTCCTTTGGACTGTTTAGCATCCTTGATGCCAACTCAAGCGACGCCGCATGGGTATGCATACAGCTTCTGAACGCCATGGGCAGTGGCATGCTTGGCGGTGTGCTTCTGCCTGCTGTTCAGGCGCCTCTGGATGAAAGCCATGTCGCCACGGCTACCGGAATTTGGAGCTTCGCTCGCTACTTTGGCTGCATCTGGGGTGTCACTATCCCAAGTGCCGTGTTTAACAACGAGTGCAGGCGTCTCGCGAGCAGCATTACTGACCCGAATATCGCTGGTAATCTGTCGGGAGACGGTGCGTATCAGCATGCCACAGGTGCCTTTCTATCCAGCATTCAAGACCCGGCACTTCGTGCAGAGGTGGTCGAGGTCTTTACCGGAGCGATGCGGACGGTTTGGCTTGTTGGGATTGCATTTGCTGCATTGGGATTCTTGGCCAGCTTTATAGCGAAGGAGATTGAACTCCGGAAGGAACTGAACAACAATTTTGGGGTAGAAGACAAAAAGGATGCTATCATCTCGCCAACGGCAGACACCGAAGCTGTACCATCATCTAACCCGGTCTAATACGGACATGGGCTTAGTTTACATGTACCTAGTTTTAGAGACCTGTAATGCCTCATTAGTTATAATTAACTGCTAGGTATTAACATCGTATATCGTTCTAGCTTGTATATATTGTCAATCATTTTCGCCATAGCTTCTTCAATATTTTCAACAGTCTTTTAATCACCTTCAACCCTCCACTTGGCGATTCCCATTCTTCCAAGACTTTCCTCGAATCCTGTGTAAATGGATGATCTGGGCCCAAGACATCGCATCTCCCCTGCACACACTCTTGCATTAAAGAAAGAGCTCTGTCTGAATGACCCCGACTGCGCAATGCAACGGCCAGGTTATGCTTAGATTGAAGCGTATAAGGGTGCTCCTCTCCCAACATCTTCTGCTCAAGCTTCAACGCTTCCGTTGCAAGAGATTCGGCCACTTTATATTTGCGCAGATCGTGGTATACTGCCCCGAGTTGGGTTATACTCCGAAGGGTGTCTGGGTGGTTCTCGCCAAGCGTCTCCCGACGGAGGTCCAGAGTTTCCTGATACAGAGCTTTGGCTTCTTTATACTGGCCCAGGCCTTGGCATGTTGCTGCAAGTGATCCTATATTCCAAAGCACAAGTGGATGCTTCTCGCCAAGTACCTCTCGTTGGATAGCTAAAGTTTCCATCTTGAGAGGTTTAGCTTTGGCATAATGACCCTGGTAATGATAGACGGCTGAAATCGACGCCAAGCTCTCAAGCGTGTGGGTGTGCTTCTCTCCAAGTACTTCCCGCTGAAGTGGTAGGGCTTCTTCATAAAGAGCTTCGGCCTCTTTATACTGACCATGGCTCTGGTATACTTGACCGAGTAGAGTCATAGCTCGAAGGGTATCTGGATGCTTCTCTCCAAGTGTCTGTCGCCGAAGTTCCATGGCTTCTTTGTAACGAGCTTTTGCTTTCTCATGCTGACCCTGGTAATGATACGCTGCTGCAAGCGAAGCCATGCTTTCAAGCGTATGTGGATGCCGCTCCCCGAGGACTTTTCGTCTTAGATCTAGCGCTCTCTGGTCCACCACCTCTTTTTCTCTCCACCGTCCTCGGTCATATAAGTACCCAGACGCTCTGCTTAAAAGTTCAGACATATCAACCTCCCTTTTGCTGATTTCTGCCCAGTTGCCCATTTCTACAGCATGGGCCAAGTACCTCTCGCACTGCCCCCATGCCTCTGGCTTCGAAGTCGGGAAGAGCTCTGACAACGCCTGCAAGGCAATTCCCGTGTAATATACCTCATCGCTTGCTTCTGTTTGCATCAAAGTTCCTTGCCCAGCTACACCTTGAAGGCCTCGCATGGTCAGCCTGTATCTTGCTGCTTCTTGCACAAGCTTATGCATCTCATAGCTTGGACCGCCAACCTCAATATGGCGCGTCTTGAGAAACGAGAATTCTTGCAACCGCATGATTGCAGATGTCACTTCAAGCTCTTCGGGCTCCTTAGTCGGGTCCTCGTTGCTGCACTTGCTGATCTGTATAAGCAACTCGTGCGGTAAGTTTTGGTTGTCTAGATAAGAGATGATATGGAGGACCTGATATGCCGTTCTGTTCTCACTTTGAATTCGCTCCATTGAGACGGTCCACGTGTCAAGGACACTATTGGGCATTTCGGGCCTTCGATGTCGATCAAATTCAGTGGTCTTCAGGGTATCCCATCGGCGTTTGCTCTCTCGAAGCAAAGACAGGTACCCGGAAGCAGTCGTCTGCATTCGCCGCATGTATGCACCAGCTTGAGAGATAGCTAGCGGAAACCATTGTAGCTCCCGAAGAAGAGTTTTGATATCCTCAAGTTCGTCATACCCATCTTTCTTATGTATCATTGCTTGAAGAAGCTTGATGGCTTCGTTGATCTTCATCGATGTAACCTCAACACCTCTTTGTGCGCCGACGAGCGTGCCTGCAATACGGGCGTCGCGACTTGTCCACAGTACTGCCCCTGTAGGCCCGTTTGGTACATACTCGTATAGGCTGTTCGTAGCTTCGTCGGTAGATAATCCAACGCCGAATAATTCGAGATTATCGACATTATCAAGGATAAGTATCCATGATGGGCATGCCTCGATACCGTCACGTACAGATCTAAGTAGATCATTCCCGTCGGCAGTGTGTTTAATACCAAGTTTGTTTGCAATTGTCTTATAGTCGTGTATAAACGTCGCCTTGCTATCTGCATGCACCCAGAATACGCTGCAGTTGTCGTCATGGTATCGTCGGTACGCATAGTCTAAGGCGATCTGAGTTTTTCTGGATTGATTAATTAGCAGTATTCATTTATGTTCCTTCAACGTGAACTTACCCCGATCCTCCTAGTCCCCAAAGCGCAGCACTGTGGAACTTTGATCCCCTTGGAAGAAGTTGCTCCAGACGCTCTACCAAGTCTGTGCGGCAGACCACATCCTCGTTGCGGGGATACGGAATAACATAAGTCGGCTTATCCACCCCGGGTAATAGAGGACCTGGGGTCAAATTATAATGGATGTCACCCTGGTTGATGGTGGCATTGTTTCCGAAATTATTATGATTGAGGGAACGCGAGTGAGACGATGGTTGGCTCATGGCTCATGATACAGTGAAAGATTACTTAATTTTAGACATATTGGATCAAGGTTTTCATCTTTCAATTCCTCGAGTATATAAAGTCATTCAGTAGACATGTAAGACAGCTTTGGGCCTCATTGGGAAGCGATGCTGCGCAGGATACTGCAAGTAAGATTTTACCAGAAAAGATGAGAACATCCAATAAATCACCTCCATCCGAGCACATGTCTGAATGTTTGGCTAAAATGAGACGTGATCTGCATGAAGCAAATGTAAGAAGAAGAAAAAAAGGTTTCCATGAAGATACAAGCAATCATAGCGGTGGATATCCTGGAACACAGGGACATAACCCTGTGCTGACGACAGTCTCACCTTCAGTATGGCTATAGACTTGGCTAGGTATACGGAATACGCTTTTCATATCTATTAAAACGTGTAATATAATTAAAGCTAAGCTTAATTTTGATTTGGTAAATACGTTAATCATACTTTTTTGAAATGGTTGAACCCTTTTTTTCCACCTCTTGAGATTGCATTTACACCAAACTTATATCTGTTCCTTCGCCATGAGACTTGGTGTGCAACAAGCAAACCACGGTTCAGTAAATTACTCGCAGGTTGTCTTCAATGAGGAAAACATAACAATATTCTCTTATTCATGCGGCATCATATGTATCACAGCACTATTGAACTCTGCAGTGTTTGTGCAGAACGCAATTGTCTTATTCTAAATGCCGTTCGTTACAGTCTTCCAATAAGGTGCTAATTCTCTTGAGTGACTATCGTTTTATTCTGACACATCAACTATATAGGCCGGTTTGTACAGTCCCTTGCGTCGTGATCCCTTACATCAATGGCTGCAGCGCAGCATCATGCAAGATATACGACCGATAGATTAAGATGCATCTAAAATAAATTATCATGCATCTAAACCCTCTAGATTAGCAGCCCACTTGTGTAACCCAGCAGCACTCATTTACTGGTCCGCACCACGACTCAGCACATGCAACAATTGACAGTAGAGAATTCAGCGTCTCATCAAGTTCTTTATCGCGATTGTTTAAGTGCACGTAACTCTCTCTATTTGCTCTTTTCTGTATCTCACCCCATCTCCAAACTTTCCCAACATCCGAACTCAGAACGTGACGTCTCTCTTACATACTATATTTGAAATGAATATTCTGCCGATCCGTCATATTGGACTCGCCATTGATTTTACCTTGATGTGCTGATTGTTCCGGCGTCATTCCCATCTCTTCAATAATCTTAGCCCTCCGTTTGTTTTCCATGACGTCTTGTTGCATTGTCAGCCTGAAAACGTGGTGGTAAAGGTACGTCCCATCCAGGAAACTCACAGTAAAATCGCCATGCGATGAATAGAGCAATAACCAGCCCATACATAATTCCACATAAAATGATTGCAGGAATATATCTGGGCGCCCACTCAGCTCGGAAAGTCTGGACACCAACAGCCCCTCCTATGCAGTACGCAATAAACATGACAGTGCCGATAACAGACTTCTTCGTTCGCCCAGCTACATTAGACGGGAACAAGGTCCACATCATCAATCCAGTTAGGCGGCTAGTAGCGGTCATAAGGTAAAGACCCCATCGAATCCAGAGCATACGTTTACCTTCCGTTGGTAACAAGCCCAAAGCTAACATACCAACAAAGCCCGGAATAGTTGAGATGATCATGAAAAGAACTAAAGCGCTTACAGTTAGCACAAATAGAAAGAGTACCAGCCAAGATGCTGTATCCTTACATCTGGTATGGGGCCACTTCAATGTCAAGATTCCAACGACTAGCAACCAGGCTATGGTCACGAGGTCCAGTGGGATGATGCACTTAACTATAGTCTCCAAGTTGCTAAAGCCAAATGAGACAAAGACAAGGTTGCCAAATGCTGCTGTGCCGCTATTAGGTAGAGAATTGGCAATATATGCAAAGAAGAAGAAGTAGGTTTGTGGATCCCGGAACGCATCCACGACCTGGTCCCAGTGCCATTCATACTTCTGACCTCTGTCAGACCCAATCTGGCTGCTGGCGACTCTGGCTGCTGCAATGCGTTTCTCCTCCTTCGATAGCCATCGGACTTCACTGAGCGTTCCTAGAAACAGCAGCGAGAAAAAAGACATGACTATTGTCCATGACCCTAGGAAAACACTAATCCATCGCCATGGACCAAAGCTGCTTGTGTGTTTCTGAGCAGCATTGCCAATGCCGTACATGACGAGTTGCGTTATAATATCTAACCCGCTATTTGAAGTGCTCCAGATAATGGATTTTATGGGATGTTCCCGACTGACATAGAAAGACGCCGTGAGGAGGACTAAAGCAGGAGCCATAGTACACTCAAGTAAACCCTGCAGGGATCGTAATGCCACGAGCTGGGTGAAGTTCTGAGCAAAGGCGATGCAAAGAACGACAATACCCCAGAGGAACAAAGAGACGAACAATGGCTTGTTTACACCAAAGCGTTGCATGAGATAGTTTGAGGGAGCTTCGCCGATGAGATAGGAAATGTAGAACGCGGTGGTCAGCCCTGCAAGCTGAATTGTCAGCTTCTTTATACGCCGTAGCATCATATGTTATTCCACGGTGTAACTTGTTGTGGGAAATGCCTACACGAAAATTGTTGACCAACAAGATTGGTATCCTGTGGCAGGCCAAAGGTTGCTTGCGTAGAGATAGACGTCTTGTCGGCCTGCTGAATGCCGGCACAGAGCCACATGAACGGCAGCAGAATACGGTCAATCTTTCGGAGAACGCGCTTATAATCAGCTTCAGTATACTCAGCTGTGACGGTATTCAAGACATTATCTTGAGCCTCGTCAACGTAGGCTGTATCGGTAATTCTTGCTGAGCTGCCACTGCTCGTTGTCTTCTCATCGGTAACCATTTCTTTGGTGGCCGTTTCTTTGGTGACTAATGGCTGTGTCATGATGCTAGATTATAAAAGAGTAGAAGTCATGTCAAGTATGGAAGATAAGTATCAGAAGTTTGTTTCTTGACGACCAAGCACTGGTATTAATACTTTCTACATTGACATCATAGTCTTGTTTTTTTTTTTTTTTTTTGCCTATTCAGCTGCCTCTTCTTTTTACAGCCAACAAAAGCCGACATGGCCTCTATCACTCAACAGTTTCTATCTAAATCATCACTTCTTTGTGAAAACTCGCTTCAATGTAGCTCGTTCAGTAATAGTGTGGAGGAACACGAGCCAGTTGACGTTACTTTCGGGTCTCATGCAAGGCCCAGATGAAGATCGGACCACTTTTCACAGAGAATTATCCATTGAGATGTCCACGTTCATCAAATTTTCTAAGCATTTCTTATATCATATTCAGCTTTCATCTTCAGTTTTCAGCTTGCATTGTTCACATCGTTACCAGGGGCGGCATCCATCTACCATTCCGTCATCGTATAATGAGCCAATCATGAAGCTAGAATCATCATTCGGAGACACCTATACTCAACTACCCATCAGTTGATCAGTGGTTTCAGGTTCCTGGACATCAACTTGCTTGCGTAGGGTAGTAGCATATCCCTACCCGTAGCCTGATGCGGCCAATTTGTAAGGCAGGCTAGAGATACTTATTGGTTGCAAGCGAGTGCTGCCCAATGGTGGACATGGGGCCTTCGCCAATGAGTACATGCTTATTTTCGCCTTACCGTATCCCTCACCCTAAACGGGAAGATCAAGCCAGCATTTGATAACAAACCCCGGGAGCCTGATGACTTGACTGCCAAGTTGAAATACCAGGATTATTCGACAACGTGCGAGATACAACACATTTCATTGGAGAAACAGTAAGCCCCTAATTCTGCAAGACAACCCTGTATGCTTCTTCAGCTTCAATGTCGAAGTAACATGCAGTCATATACGTTGAATGTTGGCAGTAGGATTCCAATAAGTGTAGAGCAGGTAATATATTGATCAAAAACCAGATGCTCATTAACATGAGGCCGCCAAGTAGTATCATTTAATTTGTTTTGTTTTATTTACTTTACTATTAATTATCTACTAAGCATCTTAATATGCAAGTAGCGCTGGTGAGCCGATTTGTGTGGTTGTTGTGTTTGGGCGTGTTGTCTCAAAATTAGCTAAATGTCCGGGAGCTATGTACGTATAGCCGCCCGACAGGATGACCACCATCTTACCATGGCATTTGCCACGACCGTTCTAGAACAGACATGGATGCCTCTGATGCATGTTCTTTTTCAGCTTTGTGTGACGCATTAACCATTTCCGAAATGACGTAGATCTCCATGGTGTTCTCGACTTACTGCCAACCCGAGCCATTATAATATCGCATGCATCAAAGATGGAGGTTCATAACATATGACCACAGCTTGGCTACCAGTGCTAAACATATTTTTCTTAAATTATATAGGCATAGTGGTTTGTCCAAGTATTTGTACATCATAGCCGACAAGATTAGGTAGCGGAGTAGGCGGTTAGAATGTGCGTGGGCAGCTGTATCAAGATACATGTATACATGCATATCCGTATCCCACAATGATACACGGCCAGTCTCACATGGCTTAATGATCTGTGATCAAAATAAAATCTCGTTGCGCACTTGATACAAGTTGATGGTTTGTCGCTGGGTGAGACAGCTGCGCGGTCAATATGCAAAAAGGCAGTGTCCGCGCTCAAGCGCATCGCCGAACATACAAGACTTTAGCCACCGAGTCAAGCACATACGGCCATGATAGTAGAGAATTAAAGGTCTCATCAAGCTTTCTTGTTGAGTTGGGCGTCTTTCAATTTTTGAACTTCAAGACTAAAAATCTGGAGTTGCACGATCCCGCATCTCGTACCCCGTAAAGCATGTAAGCACTAGAGGACTATGTCAGGGGCTGAAGTTTTCATCAATCGACTCTGACTTTAGCAATCCAACGCAAAATCCCCAAAGCGCACTTCTTGACCGTTCAAAATGGATAAATACACTTACCCACAGCCCCTATATCTTCTGCTCTTTGCCATTGCCATCTTTGAAGCTTCCCTTTTCTGTCTACCGCCGCGTTCCCTCTACCGCGCCGCAACTATCGCTCTGCTCGCGGCCGTGACCTACAGCTTCCAGCTCAGCCTCCTGGAATACTTCGCAAATCGTGCCTTTTTAAGTCTCGCCTTGGGCGCAACCTGGACTACATTCTTAAACGCGTTCGAGATCCTTATCGTGTCAAATGTCAGCCCTCAAGACCCCGGCCTTCACTTGGCCAACCCTGGAAACCCAACCTCTCAGGCATTTCGGGCAGCTACATTACCATTCCACTGGCGGCGCATCGGAACCAAGTGGCAGGTCAAGGCCCCAGCCTCGACGGAAGATGGCTCCATAACCGGGCGCGTGCGTTTCCTTTTCAAAACACTGGGCGTTCTAACCGTCTGCTATCTCGTCATTGACCTCTGCGCCGCCGGCCCTCCGCCAGACCCAAGTATGATTGCGAGAGAGAAGCAAACCATCTCGTATCTGTTTGCTTCAAACTCAGAAGACGTCGGGTTTCGGGTGGTAACCACCATCGTCTTCCTCATCAACGCAGCTCTTGGCGTGATCGGAGTCCACAGCCTTCTAGCAATTGTTGCCGTCCTCTGCGGTGACCAGCCACAGAACTGGCCTCACATCTGGCAGGGCTGGCCGAGTCAAGCGTATTCCGTGAGGAGATTCTGGGGGTATGTATGTGCGCCTTCTGGTGGTATTACTGCCCGCTGATTGAGTTTATACAGCAATTACTATCACCAAGGTCTGCGCAAGGCGCTCAGTGGACCGGCTGACTGGATCATTGATCTGGTTCTCCCCCGTGGTAACCTGATCTCGCGCTATTCGAGACTCACTCTGGCATTCTTTTTATCCGCATTGCTGCACCACCAGGCTGAGAGATCTGAAACTGGACAATTGATCTTCTTCAGCAGTCAGGCACTTGGCATCATGTTGGAAGACACAGTCTACAAGCTGTATAGTTTCAGCCCCATACAGCTCCCTCGACGCATCGAGCACGCCTTGGGTTATCTTTGGGTGCTAGTATGGCTGCTGTGCCTCGTACCGTACTGGTCTTATTCCACAATGCGCGTAATTGACGACCCTGTGAGGGATCAGGCAACCTTTGAGATCTTCAAAAAGGTCTTACCCAAGTAAGAATGTTACAATCAGGACCATTAATCCCTTGAGAAGAATAGAAAGTCTTCTACAAAGCTGAACAAGCGGAATTTGGGGTAGAGGGGAGGCATAGCTTCCCTATAAACTTCTTGTTGCGATCTCGTCCTTCGTAATGGGTTGATCCCTTGTAATACCTGGTTCCTTTGCAATGGTTGCGATAATTGCGATCATTGGCATTTTGTCCTGTTAGCTTAACGTTATAACGGATGGCTAAAGGTACTATTTATATATTCGGAATTATGTAGCTTAGAGGAGATCCATAGATACTACATGTAGTTGAGGTTTGTCCTCTACATGCCTGCTGATGCCTACTCTAGACAAATGTTAGCGTATGATTTCACCATGCTTATAAGCTTACGTTACTGAGTTAATGGTACATATGACCATAGGTAGAGGAGGATATGAAGTTTCGTCAAGCTCTTTTCTTGAGTTTGATGTCTTCCAGTTCCTGCATTTGTAGAATGGACGTCATCAGGTTTATGAGGGTGTCAGGAACGGCGCCCTCCGCTATTTCCTAGGGTTGTATTTTCTTCTCGTTGCCGCCGCCCATGGGGTCGCTGTGAAGCCCTCTGCGATGATCTCCCTGATCAATCTTGCATCTGAAGCCAGAGATACCTCGCATCGTGTGTGGTTTCCTTGTTGCTTCAAGTAACCCAGAAGCATCCCTCCCTATTTAGGATTTCGCTGGCGCCAATTAGCATGTCCCATCCCGTCTCCATACAGTCTGACAGTGTATCCCATGTTAATAGGGCAGCCGTATTCTGCGCGTATGGGATGTGTAACGCTACTTTCTCAAATTTTAATAAGAGATGAAAATCAAGGGGTGATCTGTCAACTCATGTGTAGTCATGGTTTTAGCTAATTCCACTGATTTGTATACAATTTCGAGTATAACCATAAACTATTCTGCGCTTTTCTCGGCATAACATTACTGAATGAGTCACCTGAATATACTCCGTATTCATCTAACAAGGCCCGACTACACACATGAACCTCAATGGTTCGCAGGGCGGTGAAGTAAATTAAATGAGTACTGGGCTCCGTAAAAAGAATCATACAAATTCACATTACTTTATGCTCCATAGTCGTGTAGCGGCACTAAATGAACCTGGCCTCCCAACAAAATATTGACGTTCCAGAAACTTGTAAGGAGAGTAATTTTATACGCCAAAGTGAACATATGGCACCCAAAAATGATTCATCCTACTTCGCGCCTGCCCAGCGAATGTCCAAGGTTGAGGAGATGTTGAGGGCGACTTAGATCATCGTGTGCTGTTAGATTAACGGCAATGGTAGCAATACTGATGGCTCGATTCAAATCGCACATAGATCGTGTCTGATCGAACCGCATGCCAAGCATTGCTCCAAGGTGATCCAACATGTGAGGCATCATAACATCATCTGCTTTGCTGATTGCGTATTCCATAATCTTGATGGCTTCATCAATGTCGCTCAGGCATCCGACCTGCTGAAATTTCTGTGCCAACTCCACCGCCTTGACCTCGAAGGCATGAGTTTGCATATGTATTTCTTGTTCAGTTTTTGCTTTTCTATTATCCACATGTTAGTAAAACATCTACTACAATATCTACTAATGCCAAGGATTTGCTGAATGACACTCACGCTCTCCCTGGCTGCATAGCTTCAATCTTTCCCGGAATGGGTTTATGTAGAAAGTGTAGGGGAGTTTGTATTTCTTATATATCAGGAATGTTCAAATAGAGAAGTTTATTTCGTCCCCTTGTCTAATTAACTTAATCGCGAAGCCGCTTTTTGTGGACAACAGCTAGATTGTGTGAGTCGTTGGGCTGTAATGCGCGATGCATAATAGACGGGCTGGAAGGCGATTTCCGTGAGGGATTCAAGCATTGAACTGTATTGGTTCTATTAGATTTAGGCTTCAAGGGATCCAAGGCTGCTAAGACGCTATAATGTTGGTCTAATTTCTTCCAAAGGATTAACACCCGCTGTAAATATAATACTAAACCGCTATACTAATAGCCTCACAAACACCTGGCCTACACAGTCCAATAGAACGGAGAGAGCCTTATTAAACTCTACAAGAGATGCCTAATGACGCAGTTTCGTAGTCTCTGCCTCATTGTTAAAAAGTAGTTCGTCGGTATTAGCAGCCTTTTAATATAAACTATCGAAGTTGATTATGGCAGGTTAAGTCTATATTAAAACACGACTTAAACAGAGGTTAACTGCATATAGTTATAGCTGCTGCGTAGTAGGTCGTAGTTACGCACAATACCCAGCTTCACAATTGAAGCCCCGCTCATCAGCATCGTGGTTGACGTCGCAGCGAGGCTCAGAGGAACAAGGAGGAATATGTTGCGGAGTGCGGAAGATGTGGTTGTCGAGCTGGACGATCAAATCTAACTGGCTAAGGCGGAGTTGCAAAAACCCAGCCCAAGGGGGCTCATAGGCCGGCCACACAAGTATAAAATATTGCTCAAAAGACATAATGTGTTTCAAATTCAAGAATTGAATGAACAATAAAATCGTTAATCAGACAATATTAGGTCAGACTTTGCCTATTCTCATTGACTAGTGCCATTAGGCGATCGTATGCTCTCTGATCGTCACCTTGGTTAAATAGCTCGACAGTTCTATCATGATCCACTGAGAGTATGCCTTCATCAGGATCCAGATGCATCTGCCTAAATATCTTTAGTGTTGAGTCTGCCTCTAACTTCTGACGCATAAGCTGAACAGCGTCGTTTTCGTCCCAATAAGGCATTTCCTCGAACAGAAATGGCGTCTTGTTGCTTCCAGCAAGTAGCTCAGTAAGGCGTGGCTTCGCTTCATATATCTCATCGAAGAACTTGGCCCAAGTCACTTCGGACCCTTGTTCGCTGAAGCACTCATTTAAGTCGAGAAACTTGAGGACCTGAGCATGACCTTGTATAAACGAAATCAACTCTTGGCAGACGAAGCAATTTTCTAAAGTAAGAGATTGTAAAAGAGGGAGATCGTCAGGCTTTAAAGCAAGCGGGATAGAAGTCAGGTGGCCGTTGGCGTAGCCGAGAGGATCTGAAGCCTGGATATGTAGATATTTCAGGTCTCTCATGTGGTGGAAAAATAAAGCGTCCATGTTGCTGAGAAATTTTCGATATTCTCCCACTGTATTAGTCCGGACTCCTGAATAATCTTCGAAGCCAAAGATGTTGACTGTCGCAGATTCAAGATGGTTAAGAAATTGGGGAAACGCATCAGTATGAAATGTAGATGTCCACATTGGGGGAAACCAATCAAGGATAAGCTCAGTGACGAAAGTATTGGCTATAAGAGCCTCCCAAGTCTCGTTCATAAGCGCCCGCCATTTCTCTCGCAGTTCCCTCACGCGCGTATAGCCCTCAACTTCCGAAAATTCGAACTCCAGATAGACCTCATTGGCTTCATTATCGAGGTCAAAGTCAAACTTCACTTTCACCGTTTGTAGGTTCGGCGTGAAGTGACCTTTCAAGACCCGGAAAGCTGCTGGTAGCAAAGATGGTGCCGTCGCCCTCTCATCTTGGTCGCATTGGCATGTAAATTCAATTGTTTTGGTGTACTGGCCGTAAGTCTCAGCGACAGTCAGTGCAAATGTTGCCGATGCCTCATCATTAGTTAATCGTATTGTTTTAAAAATTTCTGGCAATAGTTGGACTCTGTATGATTTGCATGTTGAACTTAGACTGATTCTGTCGCCAATATGGAGGAGCTTGATTATCTCAAAAGATAATTCGCCTGGGAGATCTAAAAGACACGCCATTTTAAGCCTATTTGGTTGCAGATCCAACTTTGAAATAGCCTGGGACGTGGCGTCACTTTAAATAGATGGCTCGAGTCATGGCCATGCACGAGTTAGGATATCGCCGAATCCGAGAAAGGCCGTCTTGCGCTAGGCAACGTCGACTAGTCTGGAGATGTTATATTGGCTAAATCTTCGTCACGCTGTCTCTGCTGAAGAATAGCTTTTTGTCAACCAACACACATACAATCAGGTGGAGCCAATCAATCAAGAGCATAACGCAGTCACAAGATCCTTCCATAATTGGCGAATGATTTACAGTCCTGCGTTTACATGGCTATTGAAGTCAAACAGGGCTGTGATTTGGATACGTTCTCATCGTCGTGCATACTAAATTAACCTAAATTCACTACGACACTGTTTCGGAATCCACATTGATATGTATCTTTTATCTTGCAGTTTTTGTTTATTTATTCTAGCAATACGTTAAGCCATAGGACTCTTCATTCTTCGGCCTCTTAGGCAATTATATGTAGTGACTGGGCCAATTTAAGATATCTAGCACATTGAAGTCTAAAAAGAGTGCGAAGAGGACGGATGTTTCTCTCTCAACGGTAAACTGTAGAAAAACCAAGAAGAGATGTAACGACGTGAGTCTGCCTATGACACCCACATCCCAATGGGCGCATTTCTGGTGGCGCAGTCGTCAGGCAGGATGTGCCCCCCTGCGTAATTCTCCGAAATTAGACGGTAAAATGCGACCAACAACCAACAACCAACAATCGACAGTAACCTCGCCAACTTCTACGAAACTCTACAAAAGCTGAGAGCGGTAAGACGTGCAGATGGCCAGTCTCTGGCATTCTCCTTGCTTCGTCAGAATAACCACGATGAAAATGCCCCAAGACAAGTCTGAGAACCATTATTTCATCCTTTTCGAGATGCACTGCTCACTCCTGATGGCGTTGGCCACTTTAACATCACCTTTTCGAGGGGTCGCAGCTCTATCGATGCAACTGACGGAACGAGAGATACCGGCCGTCTTTTCTCTTCCTGTAGATTATCGCCCCGTCTCTCAGGCGAAACTGCAGAAGAGGCACCCATCTCCTACCGTTCAAGCGGACACCATCATTTACGTACGTTGAGTTTGACATGATGACTCGGTTTGGCCGTCTCCTATCCTGACAAGTATCGCTTTAATATTCAGGAAACTACCCCCTTTGTGGAAGTGAGTGTCGGAACACCACCGCAACCAATAGGGCTGGCAGTAGATCTCCAAGATGGTTTCATGGCTTTCCTCGTGCCGAACACCACGAATTGTGTTTCGCTGTCAAAGGCAACCTCGGCACAATATAATTGCGCTGCCGACGACTATTGCGCTCTCATGGGCTACTTTTGCCCCGCAGCATCATCAACCATGAAGTCGATACAGCCCTCGGAATCAGACCCGGAAGGCCCCGTCAACGCGGATGTCGTGACTGTTGGCAGCCAGAGAGTAGATGGCGTCCACATGTGGCTTAACGATATCTCTCCAGGTGACTGTGAGTATTCCAAACTTGGTACCAGAGGCCGAATTCATTGACCTGAGGACTTTCTTAGACAGTAGAATGGGCATTGCGCCAGGCTCGCCCTTGCTATACCTAATGGTTGACCGGGGTTTCATCAACTCTCCATCATTCAGCATTTGGAACAATGCATCTCAAAATAATCAGGGCCATCTGCTCTTCGGTGGAGTTAACAAGGCAATGTACAAAGGGACGCTTCAAGCGTTTCCTCTTTCGGGGCCAAATAACAACGTCAACGTGCCAATCGCAGCAGTTGTTGTGGAGAGTGGCGACAACAGTACAGCTGGTCCAGCAACCACAAGACACAATCTCGCCGACTCAACGACAGCAGTATTATCTACAATTGACACCTTCACTTTCTTTCCTAACAAAACAGTACAGCAGATTTATGCCGATCTTGACATCACTCCGGTGCTCATACCGAGCTTCAATGCTTCTATGGGTATTGTCGATTGTGCCAGAACACATTCTGAGAATCGCACCGTTTCCCTGGTGTTTGGTAGCGCCACGATTTCAGTACCTTGGAGTGAACTATTTCAGTCTTTTGAAGACAGTACCTGCGAGTTTACCATCGTACCATACAGGCCGGACTTGATTTCCGGACCAGGCAGTGAATTACAAATCGGCGCTGCTTTCCTTCAACACATGTATTTGGCTGTGGATTACGATAACATGTTCGCCGCCGTGGCGCCCCTTAATCCCAACCCAGGCCCGGATAATATTTTAGAAATTGGGAACGGGACACGAATTCCGGACGCAGAAGGGGACTTTCCAGCTACCATTACTCCGTACGAGGCACCGACGCCAACACAAACTACAACCACAGGGCCCCTGCCAACATCCACTACAGCTTCAAAAGCACAAGCCGTAACATTTACACCTAGAGCTATGGATATAATATTTGGGGTTGGCGGCGCAATACTTGCAGTATTTTAAATAATATCATAAATTACATGGACTTAATGAGCACTGTTTACAAGACCTGTAGATAGACTTGCATAGCCACACAAGTGCCCCCAATACAAGGGGTAAACTCTATTTCACAGCCATGTGTGTTTTTCAAGATGCGCTGATTCATTTACACGAGACCTTCATCTCAAGAGACATTTGGGCTAAATGATTTATGATGGAGAGCTGATGAGTTACCTAGGACCCACGATGTCTCTAATACAATATAATGATTCTCCTCCGCAAAACGAACTCTACAAGAATATAGAGACTCACGACGCAGCCTTCTATCTAAGCAATTACAAGGCCACACAATTTATGAATTGATATCCGGAGTCGAAGCCCACAATTCCATCATGGCATCAGCTCAGAATAAGAAGACGTCCAGTCAGCATGCTACTCAAGACGATGGTTTCTAGGATTGTAAATGCATATAATTCACCGATTTCATATTCGATCGCTATTAGAGCCGTGACGAAAAGTGACTCTCTGCTTAGGGCTGAGGCAAGTCCCACTTACCACCAGAGTTTATTTCTCAGCAGCAGTTTTTCAATACAGTTGGTCAAAATCCAATCCACAGACCATGCAAAATCCTTGCAAGCGCCAGTTTCTCCGTCCATACTATCAGCCTCTACTTACCTAGCCTTGGTCGATCTCCTAGATCTACCTACGTCTACTAGATTTACCCATGTTTTCCAGAGACTTCGAAGATCCATTAGCCAAACACATATTGACCCAATACCCAAGCTCTTCCAACCAGTTCCTACCACCACCAGCATAGATCCTGCCCGATGGAGGGCCCTACAGTCCGACGTGGACAATATTCTGAATGACTATGCGGGTTCGCCTGTCCCGGATCAAGATGACACCCCCAAGGTGTTACGAGCATTTCTTAAATACTTGTGCGAAGAGGCTAAAACGCTCTTGATGCAAGAAATCAAACAGTTCAACGGAAAACTAGCATTGAGGCAGCTCCGCAATTGCCTCGTCGACTCAATATTAAAGAGTAGTAAGTCATATACGATCCAAATTCCCACCTTCAATTTCGTGCTAACATAAAATTGCAGTGTTAATAGCCGGTGGCAAACAGCCCAAATCTCTTACGCCGTCCCCCATCGTCATCCCCGGCCCAACTGTGGAGGAAAGCCAACATCAACTCGAGTTGAGGAGCAACCACACTGCCGTTAAACAAGCATGTTTGAAAAGAGACGGTCGCCGCTGTGTTCTCACGGGCATGGTCGAACGAGTTCATCTCATGAGTATACCGACGCAAAATCGTGGAGGCCGGTGGTTTTGCAAACCCGAATGTGCACACATCATTCCCTTTGCTTTAAGCAAGTTTAACCCGAGCTCTTCACAAGAGGTTTCGTACGCTGACTGGTAGATGGGCTGAGACCAAGGCCCAGATCTGGAGGGCGATTTACCGATACTTTCCCTTTGTGGCAAGGGAAAATCGGACCCGAAAATATCAACGCCCCCGACAATGCTATAACTCTGAGGTCAGAGGCTCATATGGAATTTGCCAGCCATCATATTGCTGCTGAACCTGCAAATATGGTACTACCTATATCTTGATGTTACGCACGGGATTACTGCTAAATCTCTGCTGTAATTTAGGAACACAAATACCCTGTCCATGATCTCGACGCTGTTACTTCCGTAGCTCGAGATTTATCAAACACTATCACTATGATGCAATCAGACCCAGCAGTTGTGATGCCAGCTCCCGATCTTCCTAGGTTACACTACCAAGTATCAATGATCCTGCAAGAGAGTGGTATTCGAGAGAGATATGAGAGGACCAAGTGGGAGAATGAGGACAACTTGATCGAAAACATTGAGCCTGATGGCTCCACAGATCTAGGGAATATCCTGTCTAGCAAAATGCTAACAGATATCTAGATAAGAGACTGCATCTACTACATCTACTCATCGATACAGCTGCCAGAGTTTAATAGTTTCAATGACATTAATTCAATAAATGGCTTCAACATTCTCTTCCAGGGTAACATCAATCTGATGGTAGTATCCATCTAATTGCAGTTCCACCATAATCAAGCATCTCACCCAATCTCCCATTCAAATCAACCACCTGTGCCGGGTAACACAAGGCAAATTACAAACGGGGCAACTTTCCACGACAAAGATCAATTCAAATCAAATCAGTAGAGTTGTCAATCTCGATCGAGAAAAAAAATGTGGCATACGCGGAATCCTTTCCTTTCGCCACCCTCCAGCGCGGAACACAATCTCAAACGAGAGTCATGCTCCGACGAGAAGCGAAAACGCCTTTCAATTCCCCCCC